>NC_057812.1:708714145-708850514 GCF_018294505.1 Triticum aestivum | reverse complement strand
ACTGTGGCATTTCTTTTAAAGCCCTCTCTGTGATGTCACCCCGACGTCCGACTGTGGCATTTCTTTTAAAGCCCTTCCTGTGATGTCGCCCCGATGTCCGACTGTGGCATTTCTTTTAAAGCCCTTTGTGTGGTGTCGCTAAGACGCCCGACTGTGGCATGATTTTCTCCTTTATTTATTTTTTCACCTTTCGAGGCGTCGCTTCAGACACCCGATCGGTTTCCATTTATATTTCTGTCGGGATTTCAGGTGGACTACCGCCGATTCCCTCTTTGCTTACCTTGCCTGCTAATACTTTAAATGTACATTGGTGAATTAATCATGACGCATTCATGCATGCATTTATTATATCTTACGTCCGAACTGTCTTGCGAGTACTTTCAAAGTACTCACTGGCTTGTTGATTTGGCCAGATGCTGACGAAGGCGATCTCATGGATGAAGAGTTCGATAGCGAGTCCGACGCCTAGAGGAATCCCAGTCAGTCTCGTGCGACCCTGGATTTGGTCACTGTATTATATCCGCTTCCGCAACCCGAATAAATTGATCGAGCCTCACCTCGATGCTCGATGAGATGCCAGTTTGAGAGTCGTGTTATCACACTCCCCACTGTGTTATTCCACCATCACTTTATCCTCGAGTCAGTAGTATGCCACCACACCATTGTGTTATATCTGCCATTATGTATAATTATTGGCGCGCTTGTAATAATTTGTTGAGCAGCTCTAGCTCAACCCTGTAATATATCCTATGCTACTGGCTTATTGTATCAAGAATTTGTCTACCAGTGAGGAGGATTTCTCTCATACTGGACTCAAAAGATTGGTTTCTCAATAAATATTTTTATTGGAAAACCGGTCGTGACATTTCGCCTTAGATCTGTATCCTCTTTACCATGTAGGCGGTTTACCCTTGTAAAAACAATCTATCTCATACCATTAGTCCCCTGGTAAACCGACAAACCCCCTTTACATTCATTGTAACAGTCCGGTTTAACAACACATGTATACCCATGATATGACCTTGTCATTCCTTATTGTATCAGTCTCCGGTTTACGCAATTTCATACATCTGTATATCTCTATTCCATTGCATCTTGCGCACCACCATGAATGATTCGTAAACCGGCATTTCTTTTTCAGCTTTTCGTTTCACAATGGCCAAACAGTTTTTGCTTGCAACTGGGCTCGTTCCTGGGTCACCGAAGAACAGTTGAACGGAATGGTCAATATCAACACCTTGCCCAAGAAAACTGAAATTCGATGGCGAGTTCCAGGAACAGAGAATCCTCCTACTCCGAGGCAGGGCGAAGTAGTGGTCTTTGTCGACCACATAGGCCGTGGTTTCAAACCGCCTGGGTCGAAGTTTTTCTGATATGTGCTTGCCAGTTTCCAACTCCATCCTCAAGATATTGGACCCAATTCGGTGTCCAATCTATGCAACTTCCAAGTCTTCTGTGAAGTATACTTACAAGAAGAACCAACTGCTGAGCTATTCCGGGACTTTTTTTTCATCTGAACCGGCATACAGAATTTGTAAACGGTCCCAACACTGAACTTGGTGGTGTCTCTGTTCAAAAGCAGAAAGAAGTTGAATTCCCTCATGCCAAACTGCACAGTCACCCTCAGGAATGGAACCAGACTTGGTTCTACTGCATAGATACCTCTCCTGAGGATGAGAACCCTCTTCCAGGCTACCGTGATCACCGGCTTTCCAACACTGATCCAATGCCGCAATGTTTAAGTTCTGTGGAACGGGCCAAATATGCCCCTCAACTCGCCAAGCTCTGGGCCTTTATGGCCAACGGTTTAACAGGAGTTGATTTTGTGCGTTGCTGGATATCTTGGAGCATCTTGCCACTAAGCCGCCGCCCCGGTTTAATGTGTGAGTACACCGGTGAATTAGAAGACCCCCAACGCCACATCAACATTCAGGTAACCGATGAAGAGGTCACTGAAAGCGTCAAGAAAATTTTGAATGAACCGGAATCAGTCTGTCGCCAAACAAGCTTGAACCCTTCTACACTCAAAATAAACCACCTGCTGTAAGCACTATGCTTCCTTTTTATCTTTGATATCTTTAAATTGTTCAACTTGTAAACTTTCTTCTGTTTGTGTATAAACAGGGTGATGATTCCTTCTGGAAGCGGAAATCCGCAGATAAAGCGGCAAAGCCATCCCGTCCGAAAACCAAAGCCATCAAGCGTACCTCAAAGCGGAAAACAGCCGACTGGATCAACATGGAACTTGATGAAGATGAAGATGATCCGGAAGTTGAGGTAGAACTTGACTCACTTGGCTCCCTTTTCATGCACCTCATTAACAATGATCTTTATCAGGAGGATGTAGAAGGCAGCCGGGCTAATGATGTAGATGTAATTACCCTTTCCTCCGGTTCAGACTCTATGCCAACACAAAAAACCCGTCAAGCAATCCGAAAAGTAAGCTTTTCTCATCCTCTTGCTTACTTGGATCCAACATTTATTTTGAAGACGCAGCAGCATGAAGCTTGCCGAACAACCCGGCACAGCGGCCAACAGGTCACTTTGGCCGGTTTACCTGATATCCCGGTTCGGAAGCTCCGATATGAGGTCTCCCCCACTTCTGACAATTCTTATCCCAAGGCAGGTTATTTCAAACAAGCTCTTAATCCGTCCGAGGGAGTCCTGGATTAGGGGTTATCCGGACAACCGAATTATATCCTTTGGCCAGAGTGTTGGACTATGAAGATACAAGATTGAAGACTTCGTCCCGTGTCCGGATGGGACTCTCCTTGGCATGGAAGGCAAGCTTGGCAATACGGATATGTAGATCTCCTTCCTTGTAACCGACTATGTGTAACCCTAGCCCCCAACTGTGTCTATATAAACCGGAGGGTTTCAGTCCGTAGGACAACATACGATCATACCATAGGCTAGATTCTAGGGTTTAGCCTCTCAGATCTCGTGGTAGATCAACTCTTGTAACACTCATATCATCAAGAATAATCAAGCAGGACGTAGGGTTTTACCTCCATCAAGAGGGCCCGAACCTGGGTAAACATCGTGTCCCCTGTCTCCTGTTACCATCCGCCTTAGACGCATAGTTCGGGACCCCCTACCCGAGATCCGCCGGTTTTGACACCATCATTGGTGCTTTCATTGAGAGTTCCTCTGTGTCGTCACCATAAGGCTGGATGGCTCCTTCAATCATCGATAGCGATGCAGTCCAGGGTGAGACTTTTCTCCCCGGATAGACCTTTGTATTCGGCGGCTCCGCACTGCGGGCGCACTCTGCTTGGCCATCTGGAGCAGATCGAGAGGTACGCCCCTGGCCACCAGGTCAGGTTTGGAAGCATAAACCATGAAGGATTCGAGCCCTTGCGGAGTGCGCCGCACGGTCACGATGAGCATGAATTAGCTCTACCATCGGACAGTGTTCAGGAGATCGCACCGGCGACCGCTCCGACCCTCAATTCGGAGCCAATTGCGCCATTCAAGGACGGGTGGATAGACCCCGCCATGGATGCCGCACTCTCGGCGATAGAGCCAAATGCCGGCTTCACCCCTAACGAGAGCCGTGTCGCCGAACTGCCGGATCCTTCCCCGGCCACGGACTCCGAACCGCCTGCGCCCATACCTATCGAATCTGACTGGGCGCCAATCATGGAGTTCACCTCCGCGGATATCTTTCAGCACTCGCCCTTCGGCAACATACTGAATTCATTAAAGTCTCTCTCCTTGTCAGGAGAGTCCTGGCCGAACTATGTCCGGAAGGATTGGGATGCGGATGACGAAGAAATTCACCGCCCACCCACCACCCACTTAGTAGCCACTATCGACGATTTGACCGACATGCTCGACTTCGACTCTGAAGACATCGACGGTATGGACAACAATGCAGGAGACAAACAGGAGGCACTGCCCACAGGGCACTGGACGCCCACTTCATCATATAATGTATACATGGTGGACTCACCAAAAGAAAACGACGACGAGGAACGGAAGGACGCAGCGGAGGATCGTTCCCCCGAGAAGCAGTCAAAGTTGCGGCGTAAGCGCCGCTCCAAATCCCACCTCGGCAGAAACATCGATCATATAGACCCAGCGGTAGAGCAGGGTGAGCCAGTAGACGACAAACATGGCATTGAACCACCATCCGACCACGGCAACACGGAGAATCAAACCGAACAACCCGACTCCGGCGAGGATAACAGTCCAGATGACATCACACCGGACAGGCACCCGGAGCAATAGAATACCCATCAAAGGCTAGTTGCCACTGCGAGGAGTCTGAAAAGCAGAAGCAAAGGCTCAGGGCTGCACAAGACACACCCAGAATTAGATGGAGTAAAGTACTCAATACTACAGCAAAATACGGCGGTAGTTGCCACACAAAGAGCTACCCGAAGCGAAAGCTGCTACCTGAATTCGATGAGGAGGCCTTAGATCCCCCGCAATCAAAAAACAAAACAGCCATTCGGTCGGATAGAAGACCTCATGGCCAACTTAGAACGGCAAACGACGCTGCACACAAGCCAGTACGCGATCCACGTGAGGGCTCACATCAAAAGGACGGCGCAACTAGATCCATCTATGGACCAAGCAAGTGCACTCCAGCAGGCAATGCAACACAACAAAAATATGAACACCACGGTACACCCAAATACAGGGGTGCCGCGCACCCCCTATGTTTCACCGCTGAGGTGTTGGACCATGAATTTCCAGAGGGATTCAAACCCGTAAACATAGAGGCGTACGACGGAACGACAGACCCTGGGGTCTGGATTGAGGACTACATCCTCCATATCCACATGGCTCGAGGAGACGATCTCCACGCCATCAAGTACTTACCCCTCAAGCTCAAAGGGCCAGCTCGGCACTGGCTTAAAAGCCTCCCCGAGAACTCCATTGGAAGTTGGGAAGAGCTCGAAGACGCTTTTCGGGCAAATTTTCAAGGGACCTATGTCCGACCACCGAATGCAGATGATTTAAGTCGTATAACTCAACAGCCCGAAGAGTCAGCCCGAAAGCTTTGGAACAGGTTCCTCACTAAAAAGAATCAAATAGTCGAGTGTCCGGACGCCAAAGCCTTAGCCACTTTCAAGCATAGCGTTCGAGACGAATGGCTTGCCAAACACCTCGGCCAATAAAAGCCGAGAACAAAGGCAGCATTAACAAGCCTCATGACCCGCTTTTGCGCGGGCGAGGACAGCTGGTTAGCCTGATGCAGCACCAGCGACCCAAGTACATCCGAAGTCAGGGACGGAAACGGGAAATCATGACGCAGCAAAAACAAGCGCCGGCTGATGAAGTCATGTACCTAGGGTAGGGTCATGGATCTGATCAAGATACCCTCCCCAAGGACATCCCTTAAAGAACCAGAAGCAGTCGAAGAAAAATCATCATTCACTCGACCATAAAGCCATGTTCCACTCGACAGTCTTGAAGACACTCGAGCATACAAACAACCACTCGACTACCAGAAGACTAAGAGCCACTCACTCTGCAATGGTCGGGATTTAAGTCATAGCTTTAATGGTCATTTATGTACTTTTATTACATGCGTTACCAGTAACGTCTCCACCTTTATGTACCTTAAACCCTTCATAACTGAGGGCAGGAGGGGTCTGGCGAACTCTATATAAGCCACCCCCTCCTCAGGGACAAGGGTTCGCACCCCCTGTAACACACACGCGCATAATCCAGTCGACCGCCTCCGGGCTCCGAGACGTAGGGCTGTTACTTCCTCCGAGAAGGGCCTGAACTCATAAAACTCACGCGTACAACTCCTCCATAGCTAGGATCTTGCCTCTACATTCCTAACCCCCATTCTACTGTCATACTTAGAACCACGACAGTTGGCGCCCACCGTGGGGCGGGTGTCTTAGCGACTTGTTGGAGAGGTTGCAATTTTTCCGATCCTCTTCATCATGGTTTTAGGCGGAGGTTTGGCTGAGGGCCGCGAAATCCGTCTCGGCGCGCTCGTGTTTGTCACCGATGACTCCGCTTGGCTTCAGGAGGCTGCACTCGACGTCGACGCGCTCCTCGTCCGCGGGGCAACGCACTTTCACGCGTGCGTCCGTGGCGTGCTCCTGCGGCAGCCGTCAACCCAGTATCAGTCGGCTCCTGTAGCTTTTCCCCTCCATGCGGCCCGCCGGAGCAAATGTTCCGGTCGATCGAGGCTTCAACGGTTGGTGAAGCATGCGGTGGCTCGCCAGTCGGCCACCCCTCAAGTCGCGGCAATCGAGCCCGACGAAACCCTCTGTGGCCTATTTGATCTGTCGACTGGCTCTGTAGAGACCGCATCCGAGTGCGATAGCAACGACCCCGCGGCAGAAGTTTTGATGGTCAATGGACCGCGTAGTCCTCCTGGCTTCACCCGTGAAGACGGAGGCGATGGGGGCGGCGATCCGTCGCATATTCATGAAGAGTACCGCCCCGAACCCCTCTCCTCGCAGCGGAGAGAAGAACTTCGCCGCCGGAACATGGATGCACTTCACACTCCTATCGTTGGAGAAACCCCTGAGGCCCAGACCTTGGAGGAGGCGCGCCTGGCCAAGTTGGCTGAGCGCACTCGACTGGAGAATCTCTAGCGCGCACTCGACGAGCGTGCTCGACAGCGTGCTCCTGAATCTAGTCGACGTCAACTTTTTCCGCCTCCGACTCAGGTATATCGAACTCCGATCCAGAATCTCGCAGCTGCAGCCCGGATAGCGGAGTCGATCGAACCCTCCCAGTCAGAAGCTGGTCGGGGTCTGGTGCAGATCCGAGCCTTGCTCCATGCGGCCGGAGAGCAGAATACCGCAGTATCTCAGTCGCGGAATAAGATCCATAGCAGATCCATGGTTGTAGACACAGTTTAGTCGGCTCACAGACCAAGATCGCCCCCGAGGCGTGAAGGACGTGGAGATCGACGAGATCAGTACAGAAACCATGAGCAGTATGACCACCGAGTCGATCGCGATGATCATCGTCGAGTGCCTACGCCTCCCACAAGGAGTGGGTCGTACATGCCTCGGCAACATGATGACAGGCTCCCTCACAGTATGGGGCGAGGGATTCCAGTCGACCCCAGAGAACCGGGCTTTGATGCGAGATCTATTCTAGTTTAGGGCTTGGTCGACAGAAGCAGAGCTCACCGAGAGGGTCATGACAGAGATCTACCAACCAGCAGCAGGGTGTGTGTCTCAGGTCTGGAGTGCTTCAGCAGAGCCATCAGGGCTGCAGTGATTCCCCCCAACTTCAGGTTGGCAACTGGAGTCAGTAAGTTCATTGGTGAGTCCAAGCCTGATACTTGGCTTGAACCGAGTGGCTGTCCAGATTGGTGGCGGTAATGATGAGGTGGCCATGAAACACCGTCCTCTGACGTTGGAGGGCTCGGCTAGAGCATGGCTGAATCAGTTATCACCAAGCAATATTTATACTTCGGAAGATCTTGCCGGAGTATTTGTCAGAACATTCGAACGTACTTGCAAACGGCCGGCAGGGTTGACCGAATTACAGTGTTGCATTCAGAAACCGAATGAGTCTTTGAGGGATTATATCCAGAGATGGATCACATTGCATCACATGGTGGAGAATGTGTCTGATCATCAGGCAATTTGTGCCTTTAAAGAAGGCGTCAAGTATCGGGAGTTGAATATGAAATTCGGTCGGACAGGAGATATGACTCTGACTCGGATGATGGGAATTGCCACCAAATATGCCAATGGTGAAGAAGAAGACCGACTCCGGAGTGGCAAGCACAAAACAGTCGCCCATGAAACCGGAGGAGGAAACTCCAGTCGGAAGCAGAAGCGCAAAGCCGAGCCAGCTGCTCCTGATGAAGCCTTAGCCGTGACTCAAGGAAAGTTCAAGGGGAAGCCCAAGGGACCATGGAACCCCAAGAAAGTAAAAGATCAAGATGGAAATGATGTGCTGGATTTGCCATGCCACGTCCACACCAAAAAAGATGAAGCGGGTAATTTCATTTACCCGAAGCATACCACTCGGCAGTGTCGACTCCTAATCCAACAATTCCGAGAGAAACAGCCCAAGGAAAAGGAGAAAGAAGCAGACAAGGTTGAGGATGAGTGAGGGAGTCCTGGATTAGGGGGTCTCCGAACAGCCGGACTATATCCTTTGGCCAGACTGTTAGACTATGAAGATACAAGATTGAAGACTTCGTCTCGTGTCCGGATGGTACCCTACTTGGCATGGAAGGCAAGCTAGGCAATACGGATATGTATATCTCCTCCTTTGTGTAAGCCTAACCCTCTCCGGTGTCTATATAAACCAGAGGGTTTTAGTCTGTAGGACACAATAACATACAATCATACCATAGGCTAGCTTCTAGGGTTTAGCCTCTCCGATCTCGTGGTAGATCAACTCTTGTAATACCCATATCATCAAGAATAAATCAAGCATGACGTAGGGTTTTACCTCCATCAAGAGGGCCCGAACCTGGGTAAAACATCGTGTTCCCTGCCTCCTGTTACCATCCGGCTTAGACGCACAGTTCGGGACCCCCTACCCGAGATCCGCCGGTTTTGACATCGACATTGGTGGTTTCATTGAGAGTTCCTCTGTGTCATCGCCGTTAGGCTTGATGGCTCCTTCGGTCATCGTTAGCGATGCGGTCCAGGGTGAGACTTTTCTCCCTGGACAGATTTTTTTTATTCGGCGGCTTCGCACTACGGGCCAACTCGCTTGGCCATCTGGAGCAGATCGAAAGTTATGCCCCTGGCCACCAGGTCAGGTTTGGAAGCTTAAACTACAGGGCCGATATCCGCGGAGACTTGATCTTCGATGGATTCGGGCCCCTGCCTTGTGCGCCACACAGTCACGATGAGTACGATTTAGCTCTACCATCAGACAGTGCTCAGGAGATCGCGCCGGCAGCCGCTCCGACCCTTAATTTGGAGCCAGTTTCACCTCCCATGGACGGGTGGATAGACCCCGCCACAGAGGCTGTA
The DNA here is from genome assembly GCF_018294505.1 of Triticum aestivum. Classification (NCBI taxonomy): domain Eukaryota; kingdom Viridiplantae; phylum Streptophyta; class Magnoliopsida; order Poales; family Poaceae; genus Triticum; species Triticum aestivum. The sequence goes on along the minus strand of NC_057812.1, from coordinate 708,841,581 downwards.
TCCCCAAGGGCGATCGAGCCGAATATCGACCTTACCCTTCACGAGAGCCGTGTTGTTAAACTGCCAGATACTTCTCCGGCCACGGACACCGAACCACCAGCACCCGTTCCTATCAAATCTGGTTGGGCGCCGATCATGGAGTTTACCTCCGAGGATATCTTTCAGCACTCGCCCTTTGGCGACATACTTAATTCATTAAAGTCTCTCTCCTTGTCAGGAGAGTCCTGGCCGAACTATGTCCGGCAGGATTGGGATGCGGATGAAAAAGAAATTCGCCGCCCACCCACCACCCACTTAGTAGCCACTGTCGATGACTAAACCAACATGCTCGACTCCGACTCCGAAGACATCCACGGTATGGACGACGATGCAGGAGATGAACAGGAACCACTGCCCACAGGGCACTGGACGCCCACTTCATCACATGACGTATACTTGGTGGACACACCAAAAGAAGACGACGACAAGGAACGGAAGGACGCAACGAAGGATTGTCCCCTCGAGAAGCAGTCAAGGGGACGCTCCAAATCCCGCCTCAACAGAAACAACGATCATATAGACCCAGCGTTAGAGCAGGGTGAACCATCGCCGGACCACGGCAACACGGAGAATCAAACCGAACAACTCGACTCTGTCTAAGATAATAGTCCGGACGACATCACACCGGACAAACACCCGGAGCAACAGAATGCCCATCAAAGGCTCGTTACCACCGCGAGGAGTCTAAAAAAGCAGAAGCAAAGGCTCAAGGCTGTGCCAGACACACTCAGAATTAGATGGAGTAAAGTGCTCAACACAGCAGCGAAGTACGACGGTAATCACCCCACCAAGAGCTACCCGAAGCGGAAGTTGCTACCTAAATTCGATGAGGAGGCCTTAGATCCCCCGCAACCAAAAATTAAAACGGCCATCTGGCCGGATAGACGACCTCACGGCCAACATAGAGCGACAAATAACGCTGCACATAAGCCAATACGCGATCCACGCGAGGGCTCGCATCAAAAGGACGTCGCGACAAGATCCATCTATGGACCACGCAAGCACGCTCCAGCATACGATGCAACACAACAAACATCCGAACAATGCGGTACACCCAGATAAAGGGGTGCCGCACACACCCCCTATGTTTCACCAACGAGGTGCTGGACCATGAATTTCCTGAGGGATTCAAACCCGTAAACATAGAGGCATACTACGGAACAACAGACCCTGGGGTCTGGATTGAGGACTATATCCTCCATATCCATATGGCTCGAGGAGATGATCTCCACGCCATTAAGTATTTACCCCTCAAACTCAAAGGGCCAGCTCGGCACTGGCTTAAAAGCCTCCTCGAAAGCTCCATTGGAAGCCGGGAAGAGCTCGAAGACGCTTTTCGGGCAAATTTTCAAGGGACTTATGTCCGACCTCCGGACGCGGACGATTTGAGTCATATAACTCAACAGCCCGAAGAGTCAGCCCGAAAGCTTTGGAACAGGTTTCTTACTAAAAAGAACCAAATAGTCGACTGTCTGGACACCGAAGCCTTGGCAGCTTTTAAGCATAGCATCCGCGATGAATGGCTTGCCAGACACCTCGGCCAAGAAAAGCCTAGAACAATGGCAGCATTCACAAGCCTCATGACTCGCTTTTGCGTGGGTAAGGATAGCTGGCTAGCCAGATGCAGCACCAGCAACCCCAGTACATTCGAAGTTAGAGAAAGAAACGGGAAATCACGGCACAGCAAAAATAATAAGCGCCAGAATAAAGAAGACAGCCCGAAGAGCACGACAGTAAACGCCGGATTCAGAAGCTCTCGGCCAGGTCAGCAAAAGCCGCCCTCTAAAGGCGCCAGAGATGAACTATCCAGCCTAAACAAAACTCTGGACCAAATATGTCAGATCCATAGCACCCCTGGTAAACCCGCTAATCATACCCACAGAGACTGTTGGGTCTTCAAGCAGTACGACAAGCTCAACGCCATACACAAGGGGGAGGACACACCAAGCGAAGACGAGGATGAGCCTCTCAAGCAAGACACTGGGGAACAAAAGAAATTTCCACCAGAAGTCAAAACAGTAAACGTGTTCCACGTGATCAAGGGGAGAAACAAAGCGGCACTCCCAGGGGCCTATCACCGCGGAGTCCTGCCACTGGTCGTCTCAACCGATCACTTTCGACCATCGGGATTACTCAGCAAGTATCCGGCGTGTAGGATGGGCTGCCTTGGTATTAGACCCAATAATTGACGGGTACCACTTCACACGAGTCCTGATGGACGGTGGCAGCAGTCTAAACCTGATATATCAGGACACAATCCGCAAAATGGGGATAGACCCAACGAAAATTTGCCACAGCAATACTACCTTTAAAGGAGTAACGCCAGGCCCAGGGGCTCATTGCACGGGCTCCTTGCTACTAGAGGTTATATTCGGCTTCCCCGATAACCTCCGTAGAGAAAATTTAACCTTCCACATTGCTCTGTTCCAAAGTGGCTATCAAGCACTACTTGGACGCAAAGCTTTCACTCGCTTTAATGCAATACCGCATTACGCTTCCCTCACGCTTAAGATGCCCGGTCCACGTGGAATCATTAAAGTAAATGGAAATATTGAGCGATCCCTACGCGCCGAAGAGAGTGCGGCTGCCTCGGCAGCCGCACACTAAAACGGCCTCACCAACTAAAGCATTCGACGGGTCGTCAAGACTACTGACACGGTGAGACGAGTCCGAAGTAGCTATATGTAATTCATACATGTTTGATGGCCACACCCCAATTACAAATACAAGGGGCTCAACGCGCGCAGACAAGTGGCAATTTTTACTCATCTTGAATTATACATGGTTTCTTTAAACCTACCTTTTTGCACGACAACTTTTCGCCTAAGTTCCTCTTTTATAGATGACCATCGTGCTACACCCGTCCAGGATACGGCACAACGGAGACACAGGCGCAGACGTGCAGCAGGGACCCGTTCCAAGGATTCTTTTTAGATTAAGACCCTGCGTAAACCTTTCTTACTGTCTCTTATTGATACACATCCCTCGGATTCTCAGTACTATTGAGAAGGATGCTGGTGTCTTGGCATGTGGCCACGTCAGAATAATGCACGTACCTGGACACCAGGGGCTTCTTACAAAGGGCACTGTTTAGGCCCGGTTTATACCATAAAGACCGAATACCTTAGGGAGTGTTCGACATCGCGAGTTTGGCCTTATATGCATCAGCTCCAAATCATGTCTTTGGTCAAATGTTGGGTTTGCTCGGCTCCTGTGTTTTGCTGCCTTACGTTCTGCTCTATCGGCTAAGGCGGCACCAGGAGAACGACTGCGATTGTGCCGCGGTTCATCCGGACGAGCACCTCAGCAGAGAAAGCCGAAAACTGACTATCATGATATAGCGTGAGACTGGTCAACCACTGGATGACCTATCAGAATGTTAGAATTCCTCCGCCTTAACGAAGGGCCTTTTCCCGGCCAGGCATGTACGCACCCCGAATTCGGGAGAGTGCAGAGCCACCAGGGGCTATATAGTAGCCCCGCCGTCAAACTCCTATGGCTAAGTGAAAGTATTAAAGCATTATAGTCCGGTTGCCTCGTTCGCTGCACTATCACCTCCTAAATAGGACCAAGATGTTGGGTTAAGTGTGAACACGCGTCTTTTGCGAACACCTCCACATTATATGCGTGGGGGTTGAAGCCGACGATTGCAATCTTTTAGGTTATATACATATATACATAAACGGCCGCACAGGAGGCATCATATTACTTCCAGGCAAAAGTATAAATACAGCCTTAATAAATTTCATAAAAACATTGTGTTTACAATGGGAATACATGTCACTCAAACATAATATTCTTCGAGCACTGGGCCTCTATCAAACGAGCACCCTCGAGAACTTCTTCAAAATAGTGCTCGGCAGCCACTCGGCCTATGGCCAAACCCTGCGCCGCAACAGTGGCAGCATCCATCTCCGCCCAGTATGCTTTGACACGGGCAAGGGCCATCCGCGAGCCTTCTATACACGCCGACCTCTTCATCGCATTGATGCGCGGCACCACTCCAAGGAACTGCTGCACTAAGCTGAAATAGTTGTTCGGCTTCGGTTTTTCTGGCCACAGATGATCTACGACGGACCTCATGGTGAGTCCGGACAATCTATTGAGTTTGGCCCATTCGGCTAGCTGATCAGTCAAGGGAAGCGGACGCTCTGGAAGGTTAAATTGCGACCAGAACAGCTTGTCCACTTCACGATCTGTTTGATCTTGGAAGTATTCAGCCGCATCGATAGCGCTCCCCGCCAAGTCCATATATGCGTCTGCTGAACTCCACAGCCGATCCAGAGGGGCATACCGCGGATCTCCGAACTTCCTCCACAGCATAAAGGGCTTCCCAGCCGCAATATCCCCGGCTTCACGCAACTCCTCCTTCTTTGCCCTCATAGCAGAGCGGGTGTCTTTGGTCGCCATCGTGGCCTTTTCAAGGTCCGTCGCCTTCGCTCGGTTTTCTTCTTCAAGGAACTGGCAAGGTCGGCAGTGTCTTTTAACTTTACATCCATTTCGGCCATCTTCTCTTTGGTCTCTCCATGCGAGGCCTTCTCGGCTATTAAGTCTTCGGCCACCTTTAAAGCGGCCACATTACTAATTCTTGTTTGTTCCTTGGCTCGGGCAAGTTTCGCCCAAAGGGTCTCCACGGTGGCAGCTCCATCTACAGTCACAACATATTAAAGATACTGGCGTCACGCTGCTCTTACTATGTGACATTCACCAGAAAATATCACTTACCCTGTGCCTCGTCAAGCCGCTTATGGACAAGCTCGATGTCGGCATCCGCCGCATCCAGTTTCCGCTTTAGTTCGGCAATCTCATGAGTCCGGCCAGCCACTGGAGCTCCAGCCACCTGCACATAAAGGCGGTTTGGTTACTACCTGGGACTACGATCCTATGTTCGCCGCCGTTCTCGATGACAACCAGAGTCTCAGGGGCTACTATCTACACAGGGCACACCTAAAAATGTGCGGTACTATCAAAAAGTATATCATTTCACGTACCTCAAAGACCGTTAGTAGACTCATAAAGGCTTCATGCAATCCTCTTTCGGCGGACGAAATTCTTTCCATCACTGTACCGATCAACATACGGTGTTCTTCTGAGATGGCCGCTCGCTCCAACAGCTCCCTCAGTACGCCCGACCGCATACCAGACGGTTCCAGACTCTTTTGTTTGCTCTCTTCAAAAGTCGGACGCTGGGGACTTCGAGTGACTATAGGATTATCTTCTGGCCTCACCGGATTCGGAGAGGCCCTCTGTGACGACACTTCAAGGTCGTCCGCTTCTTGAGCGGGGGAGTCCGGGGGAGGCGTTTCGCTTTCCATCATCTCCGGAAGAAGATCCCCCGAAGACGAGCTCTGCTGGGAAGGGCTAAGATCCGAACTGCAAGATATACGCTTCGGTTATTTTCCTCAAAGGTAAGGTAGTATATCTCCACTATTAAAGTACTTTTTGATTACTTACAGCTCGTTGGAGGGCTGATCCTCGCGCAGACTTTGTGCGGCAAACGCACCCTCCGAGGCAGGACCCTCTGGTGGAGACTTCTTCTCCCGTTTGGAAGCCTTGATTTCCGGATCTTCAGAGGCAGTCCTCTTCCTTCCCCGAAGCGAGAGAAGGTCAGATTCTTCCCCTTAGTTATCTTCCTTCACGGAGGCGCTCATTCCCTCGGTTGGAATTGGTAGCAATGGGGGCCCGCTTTCGACCTCATTATTCCGCTTTTATCTTCCTTTGAGGGCTCCGGGCAAGGTGCTAGCTGGAGCATCTTTTCCAGTACCGGATTCTCCAAACCCTCAGGAAGGGGGGCCGAACACCGAATCATCTTCGCCCTTGTTAGCCAGTCCTGGTGAAAGAGCGATTTCTCAGAATGACGTCATGGTAAATGAAAGACGGTGTGTTCGGCTAGAGGATTAGTTACTTGGTCGGCGGTACGGTTGCTGCTCAGGCCCACGTCCTCGGTAGTATCCGGACACTCTATTTGGGGTCCGAAGAATGATTTGTACATCTCCTCATGCGTCAGGCCGAGGAAATTCTGAATAGTGCGCGGCCCTTCTGGGTTGAATTCCCACACGCGGAGGGGCCGGCGTTTGCAAGGCTGGACTCGACGAACCAACATGACTTGCACCACTGTAACCAGACTAAAATCTCCTTCGAAGAGATCTTGAATGCGGCTCTGCAGTATAGGCACGTCCTTGGCTGGACCCCAGCTCAGCCCTCTGCTAATCCATGACATTAGTTGTGGTGGAGGGCCCGAGCGGAAAGCAGGGGCAGCCACCCACTTGGCACTTCCGAGAGCTGTGATGTAAAACCACTCCCGTTGCCATAATCCGGACACCTATGGAAAGGAACCCTTTGGCCATGGAGCTCCAGCGATCTTGCTTATTAATGCGCCTCCGCACGCTGCATGCTGCCCCTCGACCATCTTCGGCTTCACATTGAAGGTCTTGAGCCACAGGCCGAAGTGAGGGGTAATGCGGAGGAAGGCCTCACATACGATAATAAATGCCGAGATGTGGAGAAAGGAGTCCGGGGCTAGATCTTGGAAATCTAGCCCGTAATAGAACATCAAACCCCTAACAAAGGGATCCAAGGTGAGGCCTAGGCCTTGGAGGAAGTGGGAGATGAACAAAACATTCTCGTTGGGTTCGGGAGTAGGGACGACCTGCCCTCGGGCAGGCAGCCGATGCGAAACCTCGGCGGTCAGGTATTTGGCCTCCCTCAACTTCTTGATATCCTCTTTCGTAACGGAGGAGGGCATCCACCGGCCTTGAAGGCTAGATCCGGACATGATTGAAGGTCCGAAGCACCTGACCTGGGCTTTGGGTGTTAGAACTCAAGGCGGGGGAAGGATTCGATTGAAAACGGGAGGGAAAAAAAGTGAAAGCCTTGTCCCTTTATAAAGAGGGCGAATATCAAGCATCCTCTTCGTGGCCGTTTGGGACTTGCCTATAATCTAGGAGTCTTAGACACGGTTGGGTTACCCACGACCGTATTGATGAGAATCCCGTAATTAGGGGAACTCGATCTCTGCTTTGACAAGACGTGTCAAGAAACCACATCGCGTTATGTGTGGAGCTGGTAGGAGAAAAGCGGTTCGAATAATCACCGAGCCATGGCATGATGTCATGTTACCAAAACATTTCAGCAAATTAAGATTTGTGGAGAAATATTATTCTCTCTACGGTGGTATGTGGAACTTGTTTTGCAGGGTCGGACACTATCCTTGCATTCAAATTCTTCCATGGTGTATTCGGAGGAGGAACCCTCCTTGCAATGTCGAAGACAATACTGCGCGCCGGACTCATCGTCATTGAAAGCCTGGTTCAGGGGCTACTGAGGGAGTCCTAGATTAGGGGGTCTCCGGACAGCCGGACTATATCCTTTGGCCGGACTGTTAGACTATGAAGATACAAGATTGAAGACTTCGTCTCGTGTCCGGATGGGACTCTACTTGGCGTGGAAGGCAAGCTAGGCAATACGAATATGTATATCTCCTCCTTTGTAACCGACCTTGTGTAACCCTAACCCTCTCCGGTGTCTATATAAACCGGAGGGTTTTAGTCCGTAGGACACAATAACATACAATCATACCATAGGCTAGCTTCTAGGGTTTAGCCTCTCCAATATCATGGTAGATCAACTCTTGTAATACCCATATCATCAAGAATAAATCAAGCAGGACGTAGGGTTTTATCTCCATCAAGCGGGCCCGAACCTGGGTAAAACATCGTGTTCCCTGCCTCCTGTTACCATCCGCCTTAGACGCACAGTTTGGGACCCCCTACCCGAGATCCGCCGGTTTTGACACCGACAATGAGGAATAGGATGATGATGGTTATCCCCATGTGAATTCCACTCTGATGATTTTCGCTGATGTTGAGAGTAAAAGTCGATTGAAAGTCATCAATAGAGAAGTGAACATGGTCGCTCCGGTGACACCCAGTTATTTGAAGTGGTCCCAGACTGCCATTACATTCGACCAGTACGATCACCTAGCGCACATAGCCACCCCTGGGAGGCAAGCGTTGGAGGTTGACCCAGTAGTCGAAGGCACCCGACTGACTAAGGTTCTGATGGATGGTGGCAGTGGCTTGAATATACTTTATGCAGAGACATTGAAAGGAATGGGCATTCCGATGTCTAGACTCAGTGAAAGTAATATGAGTTTCCATGGGGTCATTCCTGGCAAGAAGGCTGCATCACTCGGCCAGATTGCTCTCGACGTGGTTTTCGGTGATTCCAAGAATTACCGCAGAGAAAAGTTGACATTTGAGGTTGTGGATTTCTAGAGTGCCTATCATGGTATTCTGGGTAGGCCGGCTTATGCACGCTTTATGGCTCGACCATGTTATGTGTACCTCAAATTGAATATGCCTGGTCCCAAAGGGGTGATCACTATCACTGGTAGTCGGAAGAAGGCGGAAGGGTGCTTCCAAAAGGGCTCAAAGATCGCCGATGCACAGATGGCCGTAGTAGAATTGCAAGAATATCAAAAAATGCAGATCCGAGTTATTTGTTGCCAGCCAAGAAGCCCGCCACGGATTTAGCATTCCAGTCGTCTGGCGAAACAAAGTCGATTCACATTCACCCGACAGATCCCAATGCTGCTCCGACTCACATTTCAACAACACTCGGCTCCAAATAGGAAGAAGCGCTCACCCAGTTCCTCCATGAGAACTGGGACATCTTTGCATGGAAACCTTCGGACATGCCAGGTGTTCCCAGGGGACTGGCTGAGCACCGTTTGTGAGTCGACCCAAAAGTGAAACCAGTCAAAGAACATCTTCGACGATCCGCCATACAGAAGAGGAAGGCAATTGGTGAAGAGGTGGCTCGACTTTTGGCAGCTGATTTTATCCGTGAGATTTACCACTCCGAGTGGTTAGCCAATGTTGTCACGGTCCCAAAGAAGGACGACTCACTTCGTATGTGCATTGACTTCAAACATATCAATCGGCCCTGCCCGAAAGATCAATTTCCTCTCCCTCGCATCGACCAGATAGTCGACTCGACTGCAGGGTGCGAGCGTTTGTCCTTTTTGGACGCCTACTCCGGGTACCACCAGATCCGTCTGTACGGACCCGACAAGATAAAAACAGCTTTCATCACCCCATTTGGGTGCTTCTGTTATGTCACTATGTCAGTCGGTTTGAAGAATGCTGGAGCCACATTCATGCGGATAATTCAGAAGTGCCTGCTCACTCAGATCAGTTGGAATGTGGAAGCATACATGGATGACATTGTGGTCAAGTCACGTAAAGGTTCCGACCTACTGACTGACCTTGCTGAAACCTTTGCCAACCTCACAAGGTATGATATCAAGCTTAATCCATCAAAGTGCACGTTTGGAGTTCCGGGCGGAAAATTACTCGGTTTTCTCGTTTCCGAACGAGGGATCGATGCTAACCTAGAGAAAGTGGGGGCTATACTCCAGATGAAACTCCCTGTGCGTGTGCATGATGTCCAGAAGCTTACTGGTTGTTTGGCCGCCCTAAGTCGATTCATTTCTCGCCTCGGTGAAAAGGCACTGCCTCTTTACCGACTGATGAAGAAATCAGATAAGTTCGAGTGGACTCCTGAAGCTGATGCAGCATTTGTAGAGCTAAAAGCCCTTCTTTCCACCCAGCCGGTGCTTGCTGCCCCAATCAGCAAAGAGCCTTTACTGCTTTATATAGCAGCCACTGGACAAGTCGTCAGTATAGTACTTACAGTCGAGGGGGAAGAAGAGGGAAAAGCTTATAAAGTTCAGCGCCCGGTTTATTATATTTCTGAAGTTCTGACTCCGTCAAAGCAGAGATATCCACACTATCAGAAGCTTGTTTATGGGATTTACATGACCACGAAGAAGGTTGCACATTGTTTCTCTGATCACTCTGTTACAGTCGTCAGCGACGCTCCATTGTCGGAGATTCTGCACAACAGAGATGCAACTGGTCGAGTGGCAAAGTGGGCAATTGAACTCCTTCCCTTAGATGTCATGTTTGAGGCAAAGAAAGCTATCAAGTCCCAAGCAATAGCAGATTTCCTCGCTGAGTGGATCGAACAACAACTGCTGACTCAAGTTCACTCGGAGCACTGGACCATGTTCTTTGATGGGTCCAAAATGCTGAATGGTTCTGGTGCTGGGGTGGTACTGGTATCCCCCCAAGGAGACAAGCTCAGATACGTCCTCCAGATTCACTTCGATTCCTCCAATAACGAAGAAGAATATGAAGCACTCCTATACGGGTTACGTATGGCCATTTCACTCGGCGTCCGTCGCCTTATGGTTTACGGCGACTCAGATTTGGTGGTCAATCAAGTGATGAAAGAATGGGACATTAGAAGCCCAGCCATGACTGGTTACTACAATGCGGTGAGGAAGTTGGAAAAGAAGTTTGAGGGGTTAGAGCTCCATCACGTACCCCATTTGAAAAATCAAGCAGCCGATGACTTGGCAAAGATAGGTTCCATGAGAGAAGCCATTCCCAGCAATGTGTTTTTGGAACATATTCACACACCGACAGTTCAAGAAGATCCTTTTACTGAAGAGCCCCCGCAGCCTAAGAGCACCACAGATCCGACTGAAGTCGACGTCCCAGCCATGGTCGACCTAATCATGGAGGTTCTGGTCATTACTCCCGACTGGACAGTGCCGTACATTGCGTAAATCCTCAGAAAGGAACTCCCAGAGGATGAAGAAGAGGCTCGGCAGATCCTCCGTCGATCCAAGGCCTTTACTATGATAAGAGGACAATTGTTTAGGGAAAGCGTGACTGGAGTCGGTCAGAGATGCATAATGCCAGAAGAAGGTCGGATGATCCTCAACGACATCCACTCGGGGACCTGTGGTCACCATGCGTCCTCTCGGGCGATCATGGCTAAAGCATACCGAGCCGGATTCTATTGGCCACGAGCAAATGAAATGGCGAAAGATATAGTCGACAGATGTGAAGGCTGCCAGTTTTACTCAGACATGTCTCACAAGCCAGCGTCAGCCCTGAAGACCATTCCCCTCGTCTGGCCCTTTGCTGTTTGGGGGATTGGATATGGTTGGACCACCGAGAACTGGTAGGAGCGGCTTCACTCATGTGCTCATGGCAGTCGACAAGTTTACCAAATGGATCGAAGCTAAACCTATCAAGAGTCTTGAAGCCAGCACCGCTGTCAGTTTTATCAGAGAATTGACATTCAGATATGGCGTTCCACATAGCATCATCACTGACAACGGGTCGAACTTCGATTCTGATGAGTTTAGAGCTTTCTGCGCTTCTCAAGGCACACGAGTCGACTATGCTTCAGTCGCTCACCCGCAGTCGAACGAAGAAGCAGAAAGAGCGAATGGCCTAATTCTCAAAGGACTGAAACCCCGACTTATGCGTGATCTCAAACATGTAGCAGGTGCTTGGGTCGATGAACTTCTGTCAGTTCTTTGGGGTTTGAGGACAACTCCCAATCGATCGATTGGAGGAACTCCTTTCTTTTTGGTCTATGGAGCCGAAGCTGTTCTGCCAAGTGACCTGCTCCACAACGCACCCCGAGTCGTGCTCTTCTCTGAAGAGGAAGCAGAGCAGGCCCGGCAGGATTCAGTCGACCTCCTAGAGGAGGAAAGAGATATGGCCTTGATGCGGTCAACCATTTATCAGCAAGACTTGCGTCGATTCCACGCCAGAAACGTGAGGGGTCGAACCTTTCAAGAAGGAGACCTGGTTCTTCGAGTGGATCAACAGAAACCACACAAGTTCGCCCCGGCTTGGGAATGCCCCTTCATCGTCACCAAAGTTCTCCACAATGGAGCATACCATCTTTACAGCGTTGAGCATCAGAAGGACGAGCCACGGGCTTGGAACGTGGAGCTGCTTTACCCCTTTTATACTTAAGCACTCGTTCGAATAAAATGTAATAAGAAGTACCTTTGTAATTTGTTCGTCAAAGACAAGAGCTTTTCAGTCTTCTCGCACGATTGTTGTTGTTTTTATTTACCTCCGAAATCCCCCAGTGGGTGGGCTTAGCCGCGAATCCATTTTGCCTAAGTTTGAAAGAAAATCCTACCGAGTGATGAGCAAGCCTCTCACTCGGGAGGCTTAGCCGCGAATCCGTTTCGCCTAAGCTCGAAAGAAAATCCTACCGAGTGGAGAGCAATCCTCCCACTCGGGGGCTTAGCTGCAGTCCAGTACTCGCCTAAGTTTGTAAAATCCTACCGATTGGGGAGCAATCCTCCCACTCGGGGGCTTAGCTGCAGTCCAGTACTCGCCTAAGTTTGTAAAAATCCTACCGAGTGGTGAGCAATCCTCCCACTCGGGGGCTTAGCTGCAGTTCAGTACTCGCCTAAGTTTATAAAATCCTACTGAGTGGAGAGCAATCCTCCCACTCGGGGGCTTAGCTGCAGTCCAGTACTCGCCTAAGTTTGTAAAAATCCTACCGAGTGGTGAGCAATCCTCCCATTCGGGGGCTTAGTTGCAGTCCAGTACTCACCTAAGTTTGTAAAAATCCTACCGAGTGGTGAGCAATCCTCCCACTCGGGGGCTTAGCTGCAGTCCAGTACTCGCCTAAGTTTGTAAAATCCTACGGAGTGGAGAGTAATCCTCCCACTCGGGGGCTTAGCTGCAGTCCAGAACTCGCCTAAGTTTGTAAAATCCTACCGAGTTGTGAGCAATCCTCCCACTCGGAGGCTTAGCTTAAGTCCAGTACTCGCCTAAGTTTGTAAAATCCTACCGAGTGGTGAGAAACCCTCCCACTCGGAGGCTTAGCTGCAGTCCAGTACTCGCCTAAGTTTGTAAAATCCTACCGAGTGGCGAGCAATCCACCCACTCGGGGGCTTAGCTGCAGTCCAGTGCTCGCCTAACTTTATAAAATCCGCAAGGACGACGGGGTGCAGGTCGACCACAGTCCTCTTCTCTAAGCTATGCCACAAATACAACGTACGCTCCATCCTTGTCTGCAAGGATGACGAGGCGCAGGTCGACCGCAACCCTCTTCTCTGAGCTACGGCACAAACACAACGTACGCTCCATCCTTGTCCGCAAGGATGACGAGGCGCAGGTCGACCGCGACCCTCTTCTCCGAGCTATGCCACAAATACAACGTACGCTCCATCCTTGTCCACAAGGACACCGAAGTGCAGGTTGGCTGCAACCTTCTCCTCCGAGCTATGCCACAAACACAACGGAGCAGATCCCAAAAGCAACTGCAAGTATACTCAAAAGCAATTCGGATAAATCCTAAAGTTCCAAGCAGCAAATCAAAAGTATTCAAGCATCAATCCCGAAGGAGTTTAATGGTTACAGCAATCACTCGGCATTCCGAGGCAAATTTAAGACGGATTCAAATCTCATAAGTTTGTTCACTCGGCAGGAGGAGGGCTGGCAGGTTCGACGAATTCGTCCAAGTCGATCCCATCCACGATCCGAGTGGCAGCAGCGATGAAAGTCTCCATGAAGGACTGGAAGTCATGCCTTTTGGTGTTGGCGACCTTGATCGCCGCCAACTTGTCTTCATGAGCTTCCTTGCAGTGGACTCGTACCAAGGACATCGCCACATCAGCACCACACAGGGTGGAGGACTTCTTCCATTCTTGCACTCGATTAGGGATCTCGTCGAGTCGAGCCATCAGAGATTGCAGGTCATTTTGAAGCGTCTCCCTTGGCCAGAGCAATGAGTCGACTCGTGAGACTACCACCTTCAGACGCGCGAGGTAACTTGTGACACCGGCAACACGAGACTCCAGTTGGAGCACGTTCATGGCAGTTTCATCGCAAACTGGAGAAGCGATAGGGTCCAGACCCGTCTCGACCCTTCCGGTTTCCTCGTCAAAGTCTTGACAGAATTCTGTAGTCAAAAAATTAGTGAGTCGACTGGACAGGATTCATTTGCAAGCATCAACATAGTCGGTTTAAAAAGAGAACCTTCCAGCATGAGATAGAGCTTCTTGGCAAGATTTCTCAGATAAGCTTCTGTATCATTCCTCTTTTGGACCGCAGACTCCAGCTTTTCATTCAAGACAATTTTATCCTTCTTCAGACGACTCACTTCTCGGTTAGACTCATTGAGACAAGACTTCAGCTTGTTCACCTCCCCTTCCAACGCTCCGACTGAAGCCAGCTTCTGGTCTGCAAGGGCAGTCTTATCCTGGGCTTCCTTCTGTGTAGCTGCAAGGTCCGAGTCCTTATTCTCCAGAGCCAACTTCATTTTCTCTGCAAAAGAAGCAATCGGATCAAATAAGAGACTGAAAGAAATATTTTAAAAGACGATCGACGTGATCAGTCGTCAGGAAGTTACCTTCCATACCAATAGCTTCATCTTGAGCTTTCGTCAAATTCTGTTGGGCCAGCTCCAAGTCGAGGTTGAGTTGCCTCTGCTTCTCCTCAAGTTCAGCAAACTTGGAAATGAGAGTACAAGATTTCTGCAAGAGGCAAAAGACGTGTCAATCGATAAGATCAAGAGTTAACTTAGACCCCAGCCGACTGCAGCACTACACCCAGTGGGTGCACTTGGCGTGCCCCCGCTGATTCAGACCCAACTCGACCGGTCCGCCTGGGTCAAGTCAAAAAAAATCTATTCAGACCCCAGTCGACTACCAGCAGTCGACTGCGGTCTCGGGGACTACACCCAGTGGGTGCACTTAGCTAGCCCCCACCAGTTCAGATCTCAGTCGACCAGTCCGCCCGGGTCGAGTGGAAGAAAAGAAAGGAAGAAAGAACTCAGACCCCAGTCGACTGCCAGCAGTCGACTGCGGTCTCGGGGACTACACCAAGTGGGTGCACTTAGCATGCCCCCACCGGTTCAGATCCTACTCGCCCAGACCGAGTGGAAGAGAGCAGATACCAAAGACAACAAAACACCCAGTGGGTGTACAGATTCGACACAAACAACAGGAGATTGTATGGAAGAAAATATTTCGGGTAGCATATCCTAATAGAACAAGGTCAGTCGAAAGTCTACTTACTTGGACATTGGCCCAGAGAGCAGCGCTGGCGTCGTAAGCAGCCTGGCTATTCTCGTGCACCGTCTTCATCCGCTCCATCATCACATTAGCCTGACGGATGGCTTCCGCAGCCGCATCCAACTGGTTTTTCGGAATAGGGTAGCTGGTGAAGAAGGGGGCAGACGACCTAGGTGTAGCAGCTTGGAGCTCCGGGGCGGGAGATTGGATGACTGAAGGAAATGCCGGTGTAGTTGACGGTGCGGGGCGCTCACTCAACAAGGGTACATCGAAAGTTACAGAGGCCCCGCTCGCCTCTTCAGATTGACGGACGGTCGGTGTTGTCGTTGGTCCCTATTGAGACATCTTGCTAGCCGCTACCTTTTTGTTCTTTCTGGGCCTAGGAGCCACATCTTCATCGTCATTTGGGAGATCAATGACGTTGGGTGGAGCTGCAGAGAAGTTCAGTCGACCCAGAGTGAACTGCTAGAATTCAATCGGCCGAGTAATCAAGAACAAGATCATAAGAGTTTTTACCTGGGTTGGAGGTAAACGCATCTTCCATCTCCTCGTCTCGGTACTGGTAAGAAGAGGTTCCTGATGTAGCAGCACTGCAAATGTCCACACTCAGTCGGTTACGTTCTGTTGCTCTAGTCGACGAAAAGAACAGATCAGATGATTACCTGGAGATGGTGGGGACGGTCACTTTGATCCTGGGCAGAGCCTTCGGTAGTTTGGAGGTGGCCTTCGATGATTTTGGCGCAGGAGGTGGTACAACCTTGAGATGCTTCGGAGCCTTCTCAATCAGCGCTGGGGAAGACGTCCGGGGGCGCTTCGAAGATTGCCCAGTCGGCGCGGTCGCCCGGACCGGGGTGCTCGCCGGGTCGTGAGCGTGCTTGGATCTCCTCTCTCTGCGAGGGGGTGAGTCGACCTCCTCGTCATCACTCGAGTCATCGCTCTCCTCGTCCCCCTCGGCATCCGAGTGCCACTCGCCGCTCTCGCCCCCGCTCGCTCCTTCCTCGACGCCTTGCTCCTGCACTCCATTGGGCATCGAGTACATATCAATGAGGGCCTGAAAGGACAACGAGCAAAGGAAATACAGTCGACCATCAACAAGGTGTCACACAGTGAATCAAGAAGGTACTTGGCAAAGCAGAATCATACATGTTCCGGTTGGCGCGAGTGGTCGAATGGAATCACCCTCCTAGACCCCCGGGGGTTGTCTTTGTTGCTTGTGATTCCCCTCAGCCACTTCTCCATCGTGTCTTCGCTGACGTCCTTCGGGTGGATCCGAGTGGAGTCCTCGAGTCCCGAGTACATCCACATCAGATGGTCACGGGCCTGAAGCGGCTGGATGCGTCGACTGAGAAAGACCTCCAGCAGGTCCATCCCAGTCACTCCATCATGGACAAGTTGGACGACCCGCTCGACCAACACCTTGACCTGCGCCTTCTCTTCTGGGATCACCCTCAAGGAGGAGGGCTTCTCCACCGAGCCAGGGAAAAGGGGGGAAGTCCAGTCGACTGAGCCGGGGTCGGCTAGTCCTTACAGTAAAACCAAGTCGTCTGCCAGCCCCGGACCAAGTCGGGAAGGATCATCGCTGGGAAGGTACTCTTGTTCCTCATCTGGATCCCGAGGCCCCCGCACATTTGGATCACGTGCGTCCTCTCATCACTCGGATTGGCCTTCTTGACTGACTGGGAGCGACAGGTGACTATGTGTTTGAAGAGACCCCAGTGTGGTCGACAATCCAAGAAATTTTCGCACATTGACACAAAGGCACCCAGATAAACTATGGTGTTTGGAGTGAAGTGGTGGAGTTGAGCCCTGAAGAATTTCAAAAAGCCATGAAAGAAAGGATGGGGAGGCAAAGAAAACCCGCAGTCGACGTGAGTGGCAAGGAGAACACACTCACCCTCCCGCGGCTGCAGCTCGGTCTCGTTCCCCGGGAGCCGCGCCGATTCAGGGGGGATCAGCCCCCCTCCACCAGGTCATCGAGGTCGTCCTGGCTGATCGTCGAGCGGATCCAGTCGCCTTGGACACAGCCCGGCGGTAGGCCGGATCTTGACGAGGATCCGCCCCGGCTGGTCCTCTTGCCCTTCGCCTTCGTGATCGCCTTCTTCACGTGCTCCAACGCCACCGTCTTCTCTTTTCCCATGATGGCGGATCGAGCCCGAGCGAGGTTGCGACACCGAGAACGGAAGCGGGCGCGGCGGAGAAGTCTGAGGAAGAAGGAAGAGAATGAGAGCGCACAGTTCAAAGGCCCGGTCCGGTGTCTTTTATAAGGTCATTCCCGAGTGACTGACTTGTAGGCCCAGACGATCTAAAAAAATCCCGCAAGAGTCGCGCGTGCGATACGTGGCGAAAAAGGTGGCGCGGGGATCGAGGCAACCTGCCTAATCCATCCCGATTACCACGGCCTCGCCCGTCCGATGCTTCCCAAAATTCGAATTCCGTGAAATCTGCGGAGAGCAGAGAAACTTGTCAGATGGAAAACATCCTCCACATCGTCATTCGGAACTCTACCGTGAAAGTTCACTCGACAAAAACTAAGAATGGACCAAGGCGACTGAAAAAGAAGTTGATGTTATTCCCTCAGTTCATTGATCCAGAGCCAGATATACTCATAGCACGAAGAATGAGTCGGAAGTGTTCTCAACTCCTTCCTCACTCAAACCCTGATCCATTCGGGGGCTAATGATGAAGTCATGTACCTAGGGTAGGGTCATGGATCTGATCAAGATACCCTCCCCAAGGACATACCTTAAAGAACCAGAAGCAGTCGAAGAAAAATCATCATTCACTCAACCATAAAGCCATGTTCCACTCGACAGTCTTGAAGACACTCGACCATACAAACAACCACTCGACTACCAGAAGACTAAGAGCCACTCACTCTGCAACGGTCGGGATTTAAGTCATAGCTTTAATGGTCATCTATGTACTTTTATTACAGGCGTTACTAATAACGTCTCCACCTTTATGTACCTTAAACCCTTCATAACTGAGGGTGGGAGGGGGTCTGGCGAACTCTATATAAGCCACCCCCTCCTCAGGGACAAGGGTTCGCACCCCCTGTAACACACATGCGCATAATCCAGTCGACCGCCTTCGGGCTCCAAAACATAGGGCATTTACTTCCTCCAAGAAGGGCCTGAACTCATAAAACTCATCTGTACAACTCCTCCATAGCTAGGATCTTGCCTCTACATTCCTACCCCCATTCTACTGTCATACTTAGAACCACGACACCGGCATAAAGAAGACAACCCGAAGAGCATGGCGGTAAACGCCGGATTCAGAAGCTCTCGGCCAGGTCAGCAAAAGCTGCCCTGCAAAGGCAACAGAGATGAACTGTCCAGCCTAAACAAGATTCTGGACCAAATATGTCAGACCCACAGGACCCCCGATAAACCTGCAAATCATACCCATAGAGAATGTTGGGTCATCAAGCAGTCCGGCAAACTCAACATCAAACACAAGGGGCAGGATACGCCAAGCAAAGACGAGGACGAGCCTCGCAAGCAAAGCACTGGGAAATAGAAGAAATTCCCACCAGAAGTCAAAACAGTAAACGTATTACACGTGACGAAGGGGAGAAACAAAACGACACTCCTAGAGACACATGCCCCAGGGCCTATCACTGCGGAGTTCTACCACTAGTCGTCCCAACAGATCACCTTTGACCATCGGGATTACTCGGCAAGTATCCGGCATGCAGGATGGGTTGCCTTGGTGTTAGACCCGATAATTGACGGATACCACTTCACACGAGTCCTGATGGACGGCGGCAGTAGTTTAAACCTGATATATTAGGACACAGTCCGCAAAATGGGGATAGACCCAACAAAAATCAGCCATAGCAATACTACCTTTAAAGGAGTAATGCCAGGCCCAGAAGCCCATTGCACGGGCTCCCTACTACTAGAGGTTATATTTGGCTTTCACGATAACTTCCGCAGCGAAAAGTTAACCTTCCACATCGCTCCGTTCCAAAGTGGCTATCAAGCACTACTCAGACGCGAAGCTTTCGCTCGCTTTAACGCAATACCGCATTACGCTTCCCTCATGCTTAAGATGCCCGGTCCACGTGTCATCATTACAGTAAATGGAAATATTGAGCGCTCCTTGCGCACGGAAGACCGTGCGGCTGCCTTGGCAGCCGCACACTAACAGCCTCACTAACCAGAGCATCTGACAGGTCATTAAGACCATAGACACGGTTAGATGAGTCCGGTGCAGCTATATATAATTGATACAGGTTTGATGGCTATACCCCTATAACAATACAAGGGGCTCAACGCGTGTAAACAAGTGACAATTAGGCTCAACCTTACTCATTTTGAACTGTACATGGTTTATTTAGTATAACCTACCTTTTTGCACGACAACTTTTCAACTAAGTTCCTCTCTTTTACAGATGACCATCGTGCTACACCCGTCTAGGATACGGCACAACGGAGACACATGCGCAGACATGCAGCAGGGACCCGTTCCAAGGATTCTCTTTAGATTAAGACCCTGCGTAAACCTTTTTTACTATCTCTTGTTGATACACATCCCCCGGATTCTCAGTACAATTGAGAAGGATGCTGACGTATTGGCATGTGGCCACATCAGAATATTGCACGTACCTCGACACTAGGGGCTTATTACAAAGGGCACTGTTTAAGCCCGGTTTACATCATAAAGACTGAATACCTTAGGGAGTGTTCGGCATCGTGAGTTTGGTCTTATATGCATCAGCTCCCAATCATGTCTTTGGTCAAATGTTGGGTTTGCCCGGATCCTGTGTTTTGCTGCCTTATGTTCCGCTCTATCGGCTAAGGCGGCACCAAGAGAACTACTACGATTGTGCCTTGGTTCATCCGGACGAGCACCTTAGTAGAGAAAGCCGAAAACTGGCTGTCATGATATAGCGTGAGACTGGTCAACCACTCGATGACCTAGCGGAATCTTCGGGATTCCTCCGCCTTAACGAAGGGCCGTTTCCCGGCCAGGCATGTACGTGCCCCGAATTTGGATGAGCGCGGAGCCACCAGTGGCTATATAGTAGCCCCACTATCAAACTCCTCTGGCTAAGTGAAAGTGTTAAAGCATTATAGTCCAATTGCCTAGTTCGCTGCGCTATCACATCCTTAATGGACCAAGACGTTGGATCAAGTGTGAACATGCGTCTTCTGCGAACACCCCTACATTATATGCGTGGGGGCTGAAGCCGACGACTGCCATCTTTCAGGTTATATACATATATACGTAAACGGCCGCACAGGAGGCATCATAGTACTTTTGGGCAAAAGTATAAATACAGCCTTGATAAACTCAATAAAACATTGTTTTTACAATGGGAATACATGTCACTTAAGCAGAATATTCTTCGAGCACTGAGCCTCTATCAAACGAGCGCCTTCAAGAACTTCTTCAAAGTAGTGCTCGGCAGCCACTCAGCCTATGGCCGAACCCTGTGCCGCTACAGTGGTGGCATCCATCTCCGCCCAGTATGTTTTGACACGGGAAAGGGCCATCCGTGAGCCTTCTATGCACGCCGACCTCTTTACAGCATCCATGCATGGCACAACACCAAGGAATTGTTGCACTAAGCTAAAGTAGCTATTCAGCCTTGGCCCTCCTGTCCACAAATGATCCACAACGGACCTCATGGCAAGTCCAGATAATCTATGGAGCTCGGCCCAACCGGTCAATCGCTCATTCAGCAACAGCGGACAGACTGGAGCGTGAAACTGTGACTAGACCAGCTTCTCCACTTCAGGACCTTTCTGATCCTTGAAGTACTCGGCCGCATCAGCAGCACTTGCAGCCAAATCCATGTACTTGTCCGCAGAACTCCATAGCCGGTCCAGAGGAGCATATTTCGGATCTCCGAACTTAGTCCGCAACAAGAAGGGCTTCCCAGAAACGATCTCCGCAGCTTGATTCAGCTCCTCCTTCGTCGCTCTAATTTTGGAGCAGGCTTCCTTGGCAGCCACCCGGGCCTTCTCCAGGCCCGTCGCCTTCACCCGGTTTTCTTCTTCAAGAAGCCGGTAACGGTCAGCAGCATCTTTTAACTCCACAGCCATCTTGGCAATTTTTTATTTGCTCTCACAACGTGCGGCCTGTTCGGCCCTTAACTCTTTGGCCGCCTTTAAAGCGGCCGCATTGCTACTCCTTGCTTGCTCCTTGGCTCGGGCAAGCTCCGCCCGAAGGGTCTCCACGGTGGAAGCTCCATCTGCAGTCACAACATATTAAAGATACTGGCATCATGCTGCTCTTACTATGTGACATTCACCAAAAAATCACCTACCCTGTGCCTCATCAAACCGCTTGTTAACAAGCATGATGTCGGCATCTGCCGCATCCAGTTGCCGCTTTAGTTCGGCAAACCCATCAGTCCAGCTAGCCACCAGAGCTTCAACCACCTGCACATAAAGGTGGTCTGGTTATTACCTGGGACTATGATCCTCTGTTTGCCCCCATTTTCGACGACAACCAGAGTCTCAAGGGCTACTATCTACATAGGGCACATCTAAAAATGTGCGGTACTGTCAAAAATGTACATCATTTCGTGTACCTCAAAACCTGTGAGTAGACTCATAAAGGCTTCATGCAACCCGCTTTCGACGGACGAAATCCTTTCAATCACCGCACCCATCAATGTGCAGTGCTCTTCTGAGATAGCCGCTTGCTCTAGCAGATCCCTCAGTACGTCCGACCGCACACCAGATGGTGCCGAACCCTTTTGATTGCTCTCTTCAAGAGCCGGATACTGAGGACTTCGGGTGGCCATAGGATTACCTTCTGGCCTTGCCGGATCAGGAGAAACCCTCCGCGACGACACCTCGGGGTCGCTCGCCTCATGAGGCGGTGTGGCAGCGGGAGGCGTTTCACTCTCCATCATCTCTGGAAGAAGATCCCCTGAAGACGAGCTCTGCTGAGAAGGGCTAAGATCCGAACTGCAAGATAAATGCCTCGGTTATTTTCCTTAGAGGTAAAGCAAGATATTTTCATTTACCCTTTTACTTACAGCTCAGTGGAGGGCTGATCCCCTTGAGGGCATAGTGCGGCCAGGGTATCCCCCAGGGCAGGACCCTCTGGCGAAGATTTCTTCCACCGTTTGGAGACTGTTGTCTCCGGGTCCTCAGAGGCGGTTCTCTTCCATCCCTGGGGAGAGGAAGTTTCAGTTCCTCCCCCGGCTAACCTCCTTCACGGAAGGGCTAGCCTCCTTGTTCCCCCCTTTATCTTCTCCTAAGGGCGCTTGATAAGGCCCGATCTCTAGCATCCTGGTTAGCACGGGATTTGATGAGGTCTCAGGGAGGGGGGCCGAACAGCTGATCAACTTTGCCTTCGCTATCCAATCCTGGGTCAAAGAGCGGCTTTCTTAGGGCAATGTTGCGATAAATAAACGGACAGTGTGTTCAGATGCGGGGCTACTTACTTGGGTATCCGGGCGATTGCAGATCAGACCTACATCCTCAGTGATGTCCGGACACATTATTTGTGGTCCGAAGAATAATTTGTACATCTCTTCGTGCGTCATGCCGAGGAAATGTTGAACAGCTCGTGGTCCTTCCGGGTTGAATTCCCACAGGCGAAGGGGCCGGCGTTTGCAAGGCTGGACTTGACGAACTAGCATGACTTGCACTACCATAACCAGACTGAAATCTCTCTCAAAGAGATCTCGGATATGGCTTTCCAGTATTGGCACGTCCTTGGCTGGACCCCAGCTCAGCCCCCTGCTGATCCATGACATCAGTTGTGGTGGGGGGCCAAAGCGAATGGTGGGGTAGCTACCCACTTGGCACTTCGGGGAGCTATGATGTAGAACCACCCCCGCTGCCACAATCCGGACACCTCTGGGAAGTAACCCTCAGGCCATGGAGCGTCAGCAATTTTGTTTATTGAAGCGCCTCTGCACGCTGCCTGCTGCCACTCGATCATCTTCGGCTTCACATTAAAGGTATTGAGCCACAGGCCGAAGTGAGGGGTAATGCGGAGGAAGGCCTCACATACGACAATAAATGTCGAGATGTGAAGAAGGGAATCCGGGGCCAGATCGTAAAAATCTAGCCCGTAATAGGACATAAGACACCTAACAAAGGGATCCAGAGCGAGGCCTAGTCCTCGGAGGAAGTGGGAGATGAACATGACGCTCTCGTTGGGTTCAGGAGTAGGGACGACTTGCCCTCGGGCATGCAGCTGATGTGAAACTTTGGCGGTCAGATATCTGGCCTCTCTCAACTTCTTGATGTCCTCCTCCATGATGGAGGAAGGCATCCACCGACCTTGAAGGTTGGATCCGGACATAGTTGAGGGTCCGAAGTGCCTAAACTTGAGCTTTGGGTGTTCGAACTCGAGGCGGGAGGCGGATTCAATTAAGATCGAGAGGAAAAGGCCTTGTCCCCTTTATAAAGAGGGTGAATATCAAGCGTCCTCCTCGTGGCCGTTTGGGACTTTCCTAAGATCTAGGAGTCCTACCAATAGGCACGATTGGGTTACCCACATCCGTATCAATGAGAATCCCATAATAAAGGGGACACGATCTCTGCTTCGACAAGATGTGCCAAGGAAACTGTCTCGCGAGACACGCTGAGATTGGTTATGAAAAACGATTCGAATAAAGACCTGGCTGTGGTGTGATGTCACGCTACGAGGCACGTCAGCAGATTAGATTTGTGGAAATATTATTCTCTCTACGGTGGTATGTGGAACTTGTTTTGCAGAGCCGGACACGATCCTCGTGTTCAAAATCTTCTATGAAGTATTCGGAGGAGGAACCCGCCTTGCAATGCCAAAGACAATCTGCGCGCCGGACTCATTGTCATTGAAGCCTGGTTCAGGGGCTACAGAGGGAGTCCTAGATTAGGGGGTATCCGGACAGCCGGATTATATCTTTTGGCCGAACTGTTGGACTATGAAGATACAAGATTGAAGACTTCGTCCCGTGTCCGGATGGGACTCTCCTTGGCGTGGAAGGCAAGCTTGGCAATACGGATATGTAGATCTCCTTCCTTGTAACCGACTCTGTGTAACCCTAGCCCCCTCCGGTGTCTATATAAACCGGAGGGTTTTAGTCCGTAGGACAACATACGATCATACCATAGGATAGCTTCTAGGGTTTAGCCTCTCAGATATCGTGGTAGATTAACTCTTGTAACACTCATATCATCAAGAATAATCAAGCAGGACGTAGGGTTTTACCTCCATCAAGAGGGCCCGAACCTGGGTAAACATCGTGTCCCCTGTCTCCTGTTACCATCCGCCTTAGACGCACAGTTCGGGACCCCCTACTCGAGATCCGCCGGTTTTGACACCGACACCGTCCGATTCAAATTATCAGGTGACACCTCCCTCATCTTCTGGCGAGACAACAACAACCCAACTCCCTCCTCTTAAAACTGTAGCTAGGTAAGCATTCAAACCCTTTCTTCAAATGTGTTGCAAATCTTGAATAAGATGCTAAACCTCTTTTAATTTTGTTTGCAGAGCCAAAGCCAGATCCAACAAGAAAGCTCGGGTCAACAATCCGTCAGAAGACCAGGCGGTTTTTGAAGAAGAGCAAATAGGTGAATCGGACCAAACTCGTGAACCGGAGGGTCCTCATCCTGAAGCTACCTTTGACGAACCGCCCCTTCAAGACAAGAATGTTGATGAACAACCAGAAGCTGATCCTGCTGTGCCTGACACTGAACCGGCAGCTCCAAACCAGGCTAATCCGGTGAGAGGTACTAATACTCCATCATCACCCGCAAAAACTACTGAAGGCCAAGGAGATGATGTTATCATTACTCACATGGGCCACAGCTCTCCTGGCCATGCTGTAATCTTGGCCCAACATAGTGCCAAAGAAGAGCGTGCTGCCAGGGAAAAGGGTAAATGGAGCACTGCCTTATCAAGCTATGCTCATCTTAGTGCTGAAGAACTTCACTCCGGTTTTTTAAACCGTCTGCACTCAAACCGTGACTATGAATCCGGTTTGGTGAACCTGATGAAGGAACGCTATGAGGTATTTTCATCTCCCTTTATTTCTTGATTCCAAAGTTGAAACACTAACCCAGGTAGCCCCCAAGGGCCGTTTTATGATGTTAATCTTAAACTGGGACTTTTGTAATACTTTAATCCTCTCCTGTTGATCCTCAAAATGTTAGGTCCTTAGTGGAAACAAAACCGATACTTTACCAATGTAATTATGTAGCTTTCCTTAGTGTAGCCCCCAAAGGCCGGTTTAGCTTTGCGAGGTAATCTGGGTCTTGAATCCATGCATCCGTTTTGAACAGATGTACATTAGCCCCCAAGTGTCAAGGATAATGCTTGCATTGTTCTAGAGACTTATAAAGAATGTATTGATAATAGATCAAATAGGCATTAGCCCCCAAGTAGGAAGTGCATAACTTGTTATACGCTTAGTACTTTGAAAATACATATCCTGTTGTTGACATATCTTCGCTGTTACAGGCCGAGCTAAGCAATAGAGATGCCCGAACCGCTGATTTGCAAGAGAACATGAAGTCCCAACAAGCAGAGGCTGTGAAAGCCAAGGAGGAGCTGACCAAAGCCCTGACAGCTATGGAAAAGCTAAAGGAGTCTTTTAACAAGGAACGTGCTGACTGGGAAACCAAAAAGGCCGGTTTAACCAAAAGAGCTGAGGATGCCGAAGCAGCCCTGAAACCAGTTGTAGATGAACTAACTGGTTTGAAGCGGCAAATCAACGCCATGACGTCCGCTGTATTTGGTAACTATCCCCTTATGCTGTTTGTCCAATTCATGAGATCTTATTGTTTACCAGTCTGGGTGACATTAAACAATGACCGGCACTCTCATTACGCATCTGGGCACTGATATGTGGATGAAGCTTAAAGCGGCATACACCTTAATAGAACATCTTTACTCTAGATCCCAGCGTGCAATATGCACTGCGGCCTACAATGAACCAGCACTAACACTCATAAAAGAAACCCTTGAGAAGCTGGCCATGCTACCAGCCCGGATTACTGAACTGAAGAAGGCAGCCGCAAGAGCAGGAGCGCTAACCGCATTAATCCGGGCCAAAGCATGGATTCGGATCTTGAAGCGGATGACATCATTAAAGGATATCCAGGTGTGAAGGAGGACGGTTCAAATTTCGACAATGATGATCTCCGAAGGCTGACAAAGGAGATGCGGCCAATAGCCAGCAAACTGGCAGAAGACACAGATTTATCTCATTTCCAGCCGGCTTACGACACTGAAGGGAAGAGACAGCCTGCCGAAATCCATGAAGTCGAAGAACTTGTGCCTCCAATCCGTAAGCATACTTACGCTCCTGACATTAACCCCTCCAGCCTTATCCATGAAGAAGCCGTGTTTCAAGCTTTAACTGGAATCGATTGGTCAAGGTTGATTTCCAGTGTCTGGGGAGGGATGAAGAAGAAGTGATTGCACCAAATGATCCTCAACCATCAAACTGTCCAGACGAAGCATCTTAAACCGGCCGCCGGTTTACCAGCTATTGTGTGCCACTGCTTAGAAACAATTATTCAATTGGAGCCGCTTTGAAGCTTCTTGTAATAGGATAGCAAAAACCCCTTTATCTATCATGCCATCGAGCATGTTTTATGGTGCTTTGACATTTTGAGAACTTGCTCCACTTTTGGAATTCATGTATGCATAATCCTTTATGTTCCTGCATATGAAAACTAAAAAGTATCCTCATTGGCTGACTAACTGCTTGTATGGTAGAGGTAAAAACACCAATCCAGAGCATTGATAACCCCATCCTTAATTTGCCGGATTATGATAATAAACCGTACCGCGATATAATAAACACCGGGTTTTCCTTATAACACTGGTGACCTGTTAGTCAAAACCAGACCGGGTTAATGAACGCCGGATTATAACTGATCATGTACAGACAACGTGTAGTTGAAAGCCAAGCCGGGTCAAGGATGCCGGTTTATCAGAAGATATTATGAACCTCAACAAAGGTGAAAAACTTTGGCAAACAAAACTCAAAAAGAACATGCGAGGCTTTTTACGAGGTGCCAGGCTCTAAATCGAGGCTTTTCATGGGCCGCCAGGCCACTGAGTTAAACCATTTTACAAAGCCTTTTTTAGATGGACCTCGATCTTTAACCAATCACCGATTTAACTATGACAAGTTCAGGGTCCATGGGATTGACTTGTCAAACGTTCGATGGGTCATACCAGGTTTACCTGGACGGAGTGACTTACTTAAAGAGGCATGATAACCCGGGGTTTTAGGTGAATACACCTGGCTTCCAAGCCTGGCTTGATAGCCTATTACAAGGGTTCAAACTCATTGTTCTTTGAGAAGCAAAGAGCCCCCAGGTAATATGTGAGCTGTGCTCAATGGTTACCTATGTTTGAACTGTGCTTAATGCAACAGACTCTCTTTGGCTCCACATAATTTCCTTTATGGCTTAACACCTATCAAGAGGTGTAGCTATGGTGTGATAACAACCAAGCCCCCTAGTAATATCCCTTTGTGGTGTTAAACCAATCAAGAGGTGTAGCTATGGTGCGACAACAACAAAGCCCCCTAGTGATATCCCTTTGTGGTTTCAAACCGATCAAGAGGTGTAGCTATGTTTCAGATATGACCAAGCCCCCTAGTGATTTTATGTCCATGCGGTTGCAGAGACTGGTTTAACAAAACTGCACTTTGTCAGTAGAAACTCTTGTAAGCACACACATGATGTAAAAAGAACATAAACCCCGCTTTATTCGAGGCTCCGGTTTATTATATAATATATACATTGTCATAAATATGTACATATGAAGAGCATGTGGCTCAAGTATAGTAAGGCCGAAGAAGAGCTATATTCCATGGCCGCTTGATCTCCTCCTCCGATTTACGTGAGTCTTTGTGCTCTCGAACATCAATGAGGTAGTATGACCCGTTGTGCAGATTCTTGCTGACCACAAAAGGTCCTTCCCAAGGTGGGGATAATTTGTGCATATTAGTCTGATCCTGGATGAGCCGGAGCACCAGATTGCCCTCTTGAAAAGTTCTGGTCTTAACTCGGCGGCTCTGATAACGTCGCAGATCTTGTTGATAAATCGCCGAACGTGCTACTGCAAGATCACGCTCCTCATCTAACTGGTCCAGGGAATCCTGACATGCCTTCTCATTATCAGCTTCAACATAAGCGGCCACACGGGGCGAGTCGTGACGGATGTCACTAGGAAGAACTGCCTCCGCTCCACAAACCATGAAATAAGTTGTGTAACCCGTAGATCTGTTGGGTGTGGTGTTGATGCTCCATAACACAGAAGGTAACTCCTCAACCCAACAACCCGGTGTCCGTTTCAAAGGAACCATAAGCCGGGGTTTAATACCTCGCAAAATTTCTTGATTTGCCCTCTCCGCTTGACCATTAGATTGGGGGTGAGCCACCAATGCTATATCAAGCCGGATGTGCTCACGTTGGCAGAATTCCTCCATCTCTCCCTTTGACAGATTAGTACCATTATCAGTTATAATACTGTGTGGAAAACCAAACCGGAATATCACCTTTCTGATGAACTGAACCGCCGTGGCTGCATCACACTTACTGACTGGCTCTGCTTCCACCCATTTGGTGAATTTGTCAACTGCCACTAACAAGTGGGTCTTTTTGTCCTTGGATCGCTTAAAGGGTCCAACCATATCAAGCCCCCAAGTCGCAAATGGCCAAGTTACTGGAATCATCCTCAACTCCTGAGCCGGAATATGAGCATGGCGTGCGAATTTTTGACAACCGTCACATCTTTTGACTAAATCCTCCGCATCAGCGTGAGCTGTTAACCAATAAAAACTGTGGCGAAAAGCTTTAGCTACCAAAGACTTTGAACCGGCGTGGTGACCACAATCCCCTTCATGGATTTCTCGCAAAATCTCACAACCCTCTTGAGGAGAGACACATCGCTGAATTTCCCCTGAGGCACTGTAACAATGTAACTCTCCATTGAGTAGGGTCATTGACTTAGAACGCCGGATTATCTGCCGGGCCGAGGTTTCATCCTCCGGTAACTCGCCCCGGTTCATGTAAGCCAGGTATGGGATTATCCAATCTGGTATGACATGCAAAGCTGCCACCAGTTGAGCCTCCGGATCAGGAATAGCCAACCCCTCCTCCGTTGGTACCTTGACCGACGGATGATGCAGCACGTCAAGAAAGAAATTTGGTGGAACTGGTTTACGCTAAGAACCAAGGCTGCTTAAAGCGTCCGCCGCTTCGTTCTTTCGCCGGTCTATATGGTCCACCTGATACCCCTTGAAGTGACCAGCCACTGTGTCCACCTCTCGTCGATATGCAGCCATGAGTGGGTCTTTAGAATCCCAAGTGCCAGACACCTATTGAGCCACCAGATCTGAATCCCCAAAGCACTTAACCCGGCTTAAGTTCATCTCCTTAGCCATTCGAAGACCATGGAGTAAGGCCTCATACTCAGCTGCATTGTTAGTACAAGGGAACATTAAACGAAGGACATAACAAAACTTGTCACCTCGTGGGGAAGTTAGTATGACTCCAGCCCCTGAGCCCTCCAACTGTCTGGATCCATCAAAATGAATAGTCCAATACGTGTTATCTGGCTTTTCCTCTGGGGCCTGCAACTCCGTCCAATCATTGATGAAGTCCACGAGTGCTTGGGATTTAATCGCTATGCGAGGTATGTATTTGAGCCCGTGAGGTCCAAGGTCAATAGCCCACTTGGCAATCCGGCCAGTTGCTTCTCTGTTTTGAATGATATCTCCCAGAGGGACTGAACTGACCACTATGATAGGATGACCCTGAAAATAATGTTTGAGCTTCCAGCTTGCCATAAACACTCCATACACCAGTTTCTGCCAATGTGGATACCTCTGCTTTGATTCAATTAGCACCTCACTGATATAATAAACCGGCCGTTGAACCGGATACTCCTTTCCAGCTTCCTTGCACTCCACCACTATAGCCATGCTAACAGCTCGGGCATTGGCAGCCACATACAACAATAACGGCTCTTTATCGATCGGGGCTGCAAGCACAGACGGTTCAGCTAACTGCCTCTTCAGATCCTCAAATGCTTTATCAGCCGCCTCACTCGAGATAAAATCATCTGTTTTCTTTAGCATCTGATATAGAGGGATAGCTTTCTCCCCAAGACGACTGATAAACCAGCTCAAAGCCGCAATTTGGCCGGCCAAATGTTGAACGTCATTGATACACGCCGGTTTAGCCAAAGATGTAATTGCTAAGATTTTTTCTGGATTAGCCTCAATGCCTCAGTTTGACACCAGAAACCCCAAGAGTTTGCCTGCCGGGACACCAAAGATACACTTTTCTGGATTGAGCATCATCTTGTAAACCCGGAGGTTGTCAAAGGTTTCTCCCAAATCATCCATCAATGTTTCTTCCTTCCTAGACTTTATCACAATATCATCTACATATGCATGAACATTGCGCCCAATCTGCTTATGAAGACAATTCTAAACACAGCGTTGATAAGTCGCCTGGGCACTCTTGAGCCCAAAAGGCATAGAGACATTGCAGAAGGCTCCAAAAGGAGTTATAAAAGCCGTCTTCTCCTAGTCCTTAACTGCCATTTTGATCTGATGATAACCAGAATAAGCGTCCAGAAAACACAAACGGTCACAACCCGCCGTAGCATCAATAATCTGGTCAATACGAGGGAGGGCAAAGGGATCTGCAGGGCAAGCCTTGTTCAAGTCTGTGTAATCTACACACATACGCCAAGTGCCGTTTTTCTTAAGAACCAGCACCGGATTAGCCAACCACTCCGGGTGAAAGACCTCCACGATAAACCCTGCGGCCAACAACCGAGCTACCTCTTCACCAATAGCCTTGCACCTTTCTTCATTGAAGCGTCGGAGAAACTGCCGGACCGGTTTAAACTTAGGATCAATGTTAAGTGTGTGCTCAGCGAGTTCCCTCGGTACACCTGGCATGCCTGAAGGTTTCCATGCAAAGATGTCCTGGTTCTCACGGATGAACTCGATGAGCGCGCATTCCTATTTGGGATCCAGGTTAGCGCTGATGCTGAACTGCTTGGATGAATCGCCAGGAACAAAATTAACCATCTTAGTATCTATGGCCGATTTAAATTTAAACGCTGGATCGTGTTCCGTAGTTGGCTTTTTCAAAGAAGTCATATCTGCCGGATCAACTTGGTCTTTATAAAACTTCAGCTCCTCCGTGGCACAAACCGACTCAGCATAAGCCGCATCACCTTCCTCACATTCCAAAGCGATCTTCCTACTCCCCTGTACTGTGATGGTCCCTTTATGACCTGGCATCTTAAGCTGTAGATAAACATAACATGGC
This sequence comes from Triticum aestivum, assembly GCF_018294505.1. Lineage (NCBI taxonomy): Eukaryota > Viridiplantae > Streptophyta > Magnoliopsida > Poales > Poaceae > Triticum > Triticum aestivum. The sequence continues at coordinate 708,810,354 of NC_057812.1, read as the reverse complement.
CTCGCCATGAACTTAGCATAAGCCGGCCGCCCAAACAAAGCGTGATACAGACTTTCGATTTTCACTACCTTAAAAGTCAATGTTTCTGATCTTGAATCATGATCATCTCCAAAAGCCACCTCTAAGGCTAGCTTGTCCACTAGATATGCAGACTTACCAGGCACCACACCATGAAAAACGGTGTTTGACGGTTTAAGATTCTTATCTGTCAACCCCATACGATGGAAGGTATCATAATATAAAATGTTGATACTACTTCCCCCATCCATGAGTACCTTAGTGAACTTATATCCCCCAACTTGAGGGGCCACCACTAAGGCTAGATGACCCGGATTGTCAACCTGGGGCGGGTGATCCTCTCTACTCCATAAAATGGGTTGCTCAGACCAGCGCAAATACCGAGGCACTGTCGGTTCAACAGAGTTCACTGCCCTCTTGTGAAGCTTCTGATCAAGCTTACACAAGCTATTGGTGAAGACATGATATTGCCCACTATTTAACTGCTTAGGATTGCTCTGATAACCTGACTGCTGCTGCTGCTGGTTCCCCAGATGCTTGTAACCTCCCTGGTTGCCTTGGTTCCCCTGATTGCTGTGTCCGATTTGACCGCCCTGAAATCCTGAACCGGAGCTGCCGCCTCCGTAACCCGGCCCGTGGAAACCACCTCCTGAACCGCCGGGCGGGCCATTATCGTACTGAAACATATTGGAGTTCTTGAAATCTCGCATGATATAACAATCCTTCCAAAGATGCGATGCTGGCTTCTCCTTTGATCCATGCTTTGGACAAGGTTGATTTAACAGATGCTCCAAATTGGGGCCTGAACCTCCGCCCCTCTGGGCTGTTTGCCCTTACGGCGCTGACCATTCTCCTGAGCATTGGTGTTAGCCACAAAGTCCAAACTGTTGTCGGCCTTGCGCTTACCATTGTTCCCATGGCCTGCCGGATTATGCTGCTGACCCTTGGTGTTGCCGTTCTTTTTCCCTTTCCCAGGTTTGTCCTCCTCTGAGTCAGGGTCTTTGGTATTATCTGAATTGGCATATTTAACCAAAGCGGCCATAAGCGTTGACATATCATTGCAGTGACGTTTGAGCCTTCCTAACTTCTGTTTGAGCAACAGAAAACGGCAATTGCCCCCCAATGTTAGCACTGCGGTATCTGGATTGATACGATCCGATGAATGCAAAATAGCTGAGACCCGCTTTACCCAATGGGTCGTGGACTCCCCATCCTCTTGGACACAAGCGGCCAGATCCACAATTGACATGGGCTGCTTACAATTATATTTTAAGTTCTGGATAAACCGGTGCTTCAATTCGGCCCATGATCCGACAGAGTTAGTTGGTAAGCTCTTCAGCCAAGTACGAGTTGTTCCTTCCAACATCATGGTGAAGTATTTAGCACATATCGCTTCATCCACATCTAACATCTCCATTGCCATCTCCTAACTTTCAACCCATGCCTCTGGTTGCAGATCGGCGGTGTAATTGGGTACCTTACGAGGTCCTTTGAAATCCTTGGGCAGTCGCACATTACACAAAGCAGGGGTGAGACACGGCACCCCTAAGGAACTGAATACCACACCTGGCTCTACTGAAGCGGTAGGGTGAACCGGCATGGGTTGACGGGCTCCGTGCAGAGCTGCTAACTCGGCCTCTCGACGTGCGCGACCATGATCCACCACATCCTGCGCATTAGCACCTCCCCTTGCCGGGTTGTGCCCTCGTGGCGATTTACGGCGACGTGCACTGCTTGACATGGCCAGTTCATCCTCAACGTGCCTGTTGTAGCTCCAGCTTGGACGGGGGGTGGAATGGATCCTCGCACGACTGTGCGAATATGCCTGCTGCTGGTTTAGAGCTGTTTGAAGGAGATCTCTGGGCCGTCGTGCCTCAACCGCAACTGGTGATTCGCCATTGGTTGGGAGGGCTGCCAACCGTGAAGCGGCGGCCACAATGTTGTCCAACAGGTTGGAGTAATGTCCGGGAGGTGTTGGAACATACTATGGCACAATGTTGTCCTGATGAGGCGGGTCCATCGTGCGTGGCTAAACCAGCGCTTCTGTCCCTGGCGCCTCCGTCCGGTTTAATATTAGCTAGTTACTAGTTCCTACTCCTGGCGTATTGAAGAGATTTCTTGGCTCATAACTCGGCGGGAGATGCGATCGGTATCTTCTTCTCATAACTTCTTCTAAAGCATTCTGATCCAGCCTAAGCCGGTAGGTCTGAGCTTCCAACTCAGCCGTTCTGTAGCCATCCTAACGTTCTCTGCCGCTAGGTCCACTTTAGCCTCAGTTATCTGATCTTTCACCTTTGCGATCTCCGTGTTTGTGCTGATCCCGGGGTGCTGCATCCACCTCCGCGGCCATCAATGTTGCCAAAGCATCGAACAAGTCAGACAGAACTTGAGCCAGAGGTGGCGCAGAGCTCCCTGCCGCCAGCGGTGTGGCTGTTGCTAAACCGGAGAGCATTGCTGCGGCGGTTGATGAGTGGGGCGCTGATTGTGTATCGACCATGAAGATTGCGGCCCGGTTTGGCAGATCAGGGGAGTCCGGAATATTGTTGCCCTCAGAATCTCCACTAATCCGGCCATCCTGCAATTGATAGAGCGATTCGGTCTCTCCAGAAGACTCATCGTCGGAGCATACAACAATTTCTCCATCGGATGCCAGTCCGTCCTCATGTTCTGCACCATGGATGACACCTACGAAAACATGCTTTGCCCTGGGCTGAACCGGGGAAGGGTTTGCACGCTGAGCTGTCTCGATGATGTCGGTGCAGGTGTCCGGCTCAGGGCCCGGTTCGCCAATCTTGCCGATGAAGATGTGAATCCCACCAAAGGGGACCCGGTACCCGTATTCGATTGAATCGGCCTCGGGGCCCCATCCTGTGTTGTCGATGTAGAGCTTGCCGCGATGACTCTTCATCATCCGGCCCACAGCGTATCCCTTAAGTCCATCAAAGCTGCCCTTTAAGAAGTCTAAACCATCGTGCGATAGCCGCACGGTGGGCGCCAACTGTCGTGGGTTTGTCAAGGCAGCTGTCCTTGTGAAAGGACTTAGTCGTGGAGCCATCGCAATGGGTTAGCTTAAAGGGGTCAAACCGGACAAGGGGACACGAGGAGTTTATACTAGTTCGGCCCCTTCGATGAAGGTAAAAGCCTACGTGTAGTTGTGATTGGTGTCGCTGGAGGTTCAATGACTAGGGAGCAAATCCTCTTTGACTGGCCCTCGAGTTGTTGTTTCCTGTTGTAACGCCCACAATGCCGCTATATCTCCCACGTGTCGAAGCACGACTTAGAGGCATAACCGCATTGTAAGCAATGTCGCAAGAGGGGTAATCTTTACACATCCCATGTACTGAATAAGAAAAGAGGTACATAGTTGGCTTACAATCGCCACTTCACACAATACATGAATAAAGCATTACATCATCCATATACAATCAAGGTCCGACTACGGAACCAAAATAAAAGAAGACTACCCCTAATGCTACAGATCCCCGATCGTCCCAACTAGGCTCTACTACTGATCAACTGGAAATGGAAACAACATAGCGATCACGATCTTCATCGAGCTCCTCCTTGAGCTCGGTTGTATCACCTGCACAGTATCATCGGCACCTGCAAATTGGTTTTGGAAGTATCTGTGAGTCACGGGGACTCAGCAATCTCACACCCTCGCGATCAAGACTATTTAAGCTTATGGGTAGGAAAAAGGTATGAGGTGGAGCTGCAGCAAGCACTGGCATATATGGTGGCTAACATACACTGGCATATATGAGGTTGACGCATTTTAATTAAGTTAAGTTTCAGGTTTTCTACTACCGGACATTAACAAATTCCCATCTGCCCATAACCGTGGGCACGGATTTTGAAAGTTCAAATCCCTGCAGGGGTGTCCCAACTTAGCCCATCACAAGCTCTCATGGTCAGCGAAGGATATTCCTTCTCCCAGGAAGACCCGATCAGGCTCGGAATCCCGGTTACAAGACATTTCGACAATGGTAAAACTAGACCAGCAAAGCCACCCGGATGTGCCGACTAATCCCGATAGGAGCTGCACATATCTCATTCTTAGGGCACACCGGATTGTCCAAGGTTCCGGTAGGCCAACCCAGAGTTGCCCCTGGTGGACACCGGCAGCTGACTGGTTGGACCAACACTCGGAGGAGCACTGGCCCGGGGGTTTATATAAAGATGACCCTTGAGTCTGCAGAACCCAAGGGAAAGAAAAGGCTAGGTGGCAAATGGTAAAACCAATGTTGGGCCTTGCTGGAGGAGTTTTATTCAAGGCGAACTGTCAAGGGGTTCCCATTATAACCCAACCGCGCAAGGAACGCAAAATCAAGGAACATAACACCGGTAAGACGAAAACTAGGGCGGCAAGAGTGGAACAAAACACCAGGCATAAGGCCGAGCCTTCCACCCTTTACCAAGTATATAGATGCATTAATTAAATAAGAGATATTGTGATATCCCAACAAAATATCCATGTTCCAACAAGGAACAAACTTCAATCTTCACCTGCAACTAGAAACACTATAAGAGGGGCTGACCAAAGCGGTAACATAGCCAAACAACGGTTTGCTAGGACAAGGTGGGTTAGAGGCTTGACATGGCAATATGGGAGCCATGATATAGCAAGTGGTAGGTATCATAGCATAGGCATAGCAAAAGAGTGAGCAACTAGCAAGCAAAGTAGAAGTGATTTTGAGGGTATGGTCATCTTGCCTGAGATCCCGCAAGGAAGAAGAACGAGTCCATGAAGAAGACAAACGAACGTAGTCGAACGGATCCTCACAAACGCGACGTTATCGAAACTAACCCGAAGAAGCAACACCGGAAAGAAGCAAACAACATAGTAAACAAACAAGCATAACATGACATGATGCACAACCCAGTATGATGCATGTCAAGATTAAATGTTGTTAACATGGCAAGAGGTGAAGCATATGCAAACTACCTATTTAGGGAAGTTTAAATGAGGCCGGAAACACAAACTACAATTCCGGAAGATCCCCTTATGCATATTTCAAATTTGGTATTGTTCTGCCTAAACCATATTTTAGAGTTGTTAAACAACAAAGGTAACTGCATCATGTTAATCTATTCATTTTTCTGGACAAGTTACATATATAATTTATTAAATTCGGAGCTAGCTACAGTTATTTAGTTATGAAATAGACCATTTTAACAAATCATTTATGCAAATTAATGCAAACAGCAAGCTTAAACATTTTGACATGGGTGAAAGTTGCATATTATGAAACTAGATAAAATTCTAAGCATTTTTCATATATAATTTATTTTAAAAAGATGCACGATTTGTGAGTTATTAAATGCATGAAATAGGAGGGTTTTTCTGTAAAAACTGCTGTCTCTGGAATAAAAGACAAACTCGTAGATCTGAAAAAAATATACACTGGGCCGAATCTGGCCGGCCCAAAGTGCATAGGAGCGGGGGCTGCTCACATTGGGCCTATAGGGGCGCGGCAGATCTGGGCCTCGGCTTGGTTTGGAGGCGCGCTAGGGAGCTGGGCTTGGTGGGGCGCTGGGCCTCGCGTGACAGAGGGGAGCAGCTGGGCCTGGGCGCGGTCAACGCACGCAGGCGACGCGTGGTCCTTCTCCTCGCTCGACCGATGACGATGCAGAAGAAAGGGGGCGATGCAGGGGAACCAGAGGCGCGGAACTTGGGGATGAGCACTCCAGCGAGGGACTTGGCGAAGGCGGCAGCGAGGAGAAGGACTCCGGTGAGGACAGGTGCGAGCTCGGGATACAAATCGACGGGACTTGGGTCTCGGAGCAGCAGGGCGGCAGCCATCCATGGCGTCGGGCAGGGAGGCCCACGGGCGGCGAAGACGGCGAGCGGACAAGGCGCGCTGTTGCGCTCGCGCGGCACGCGAGGCTGAGGCCACATGAAGGAACAGGTCAGGCGCTATACGAAGCACCAAGGGGCGGCCATGGTGTGGAGCTCCTGGCTCCTGCGGGGCAGAGAGAAAAACTAAGAGAAAGAGAGAGATGCAGGGACGAAAAAAGAGAGGAAAGGGAGGAGAGGCGATGAGGCCTGCTGGGAGTGGTTGCCGATGGCGAGCTTCGCCGGGGGCAGCAGGGTCGCGAGGAGGTCAGAGGCGACAAGGGCGTGGATGAAGGAGCTCGTGCTGCAGGAGAGTCTTGTTGGTGTTGCTGTTCGTCGCCGGCGGGTAGGCATGGCTGGCTGCGCGAGAGCTCGAGGTCGGGGTCCGAACGATGGTTGGCTGGGTTTGGAAAACAAGGTGGTGGATGGAGGGTGGATCGACTGGATGGATGGATGGAGGGGATGGCTGGCTACAAGATGGATCTGGGAAGATCCCGAGGTGGAAGAGGAGTGGGTAGTTGGCTGGTAGCGGCGGTGGGAGGGATGGGACAACTCTCCTCGAATTTAGGGTTGGGTCATTATTTGTAGTAGATGGATTTAGGTTAGGGCTACCTCGTCCCTCCGATCGTAATCGGGCAGTCGAGAAAAATATGTTAGGAAGTCCAATTAGCAAAACAGAGACATTTTGTAGATGTTTGGGGATGATCCGGACCCAACGGTGACAACTGTCCGGGTCGGGTCCGGGACAGCTTTCGGACGCGCGCGCGAGGAGGGCCACGGGTTGACGAGAGAGGTTAGGTTGGTCCTGGTGGTGGGTAGAGGACTGTGCAGAAGGCCTCAGGCTGAGATAAGAGAGAGAGAGAGAGACCCGTTCAGCGGTTTCGGAGACCGAAACGTCTGACAAAAGACCGGCTACTATTGCCGCTATAGATAATCGTTGGGGCGTCAAACGGACTCCGAATGCGATGAAACTTGGCAGGCGGCCTACCTACAACATGACAACACCACATGCCAACTTTCAACCCATTCCAAGAACATTTTCCGGGCACTTATAAAATACTATATCAGACATGCCGTGGGGCACGTGCAAGTGTGTCTGGACTCAGAATGGACAATGGAGAGAACAAGAAGACCGGGACGGATGCAAGTTTTGAAAACATGATGATGCCATGCACATGATGACATGACAAGATGCAACATGCAGACGAAAGACATGGCAACGATGGCGAATAACTAGAAGACACCTGGCGCAACGGTCTCGGCGCGTTACAACACTCCACCACTACGAGAGGATCTCGTCCCGAGATCTAGAATGGCACCGGAGGGAAAAAGGAAGAGGAAGATAAGGGGTAAAACATAGTTGCTTCTTTGACCAATGAGTGAAACCAAAGAACCTTGAGAGGTTGAAAAAATTGAAAAGAATAATACCACGGAGGTGATCGAAGTTGAAAAACACTCCATTAAGGAACGAGGAACAAGGAAGAACAAATTCAGACAGCACTCCGTTTGAAAAATGATATGAAACTTGATAAGAAGACAAGAACTTGAGCAGTGGGCACAACACTCCGGTTAAATGGATAAGCACGAAAAAACACGATCCTGACAACACAAGAAGATGGGTTTAAAAGAGCAACACCACAATGCTTCCAGAACAAAAGAATAGAAGTTGGATCGTTGGAAAGGAAAGAGTTGAGAAGAAAATGACATCTTCTACCACAATTGAGCTTGAAAGCAACTTGAAGAGAAGGGTCGAACAGAATTGTTGGAAAACCAACAAAGAAAAGAGTAAGCTTGTTGTGGGCTTATGGAGAACATCTGAAAGCTGAGGAGAAATTCTGCCACTAATGGAAACAAAAGATTGGATTGGTATGAACAAGAAGACGAGAAACTATTTCACCGGGAGGATAAAAGAAGAACTTGGGTCATTTATGAGCACCATAAATAGCAACAATCCTTAGGGAAGGCTTTAAGTGAAATGTAACCCAAGATAACTCCAATGACGCGATTGATGGATTTAAAATATCTCATTCTTGATAACTTCTGAATCATGAAACACGAAGGAAAATTAACAAGAATGACATAACACCACCTTAAAAGATAAGGTAAAAAGAATTGCACTCGGGATTGCAAGATGAAGAATACTTGAACTCCTTAGAAAAGAATCTCGATGAAAGCTTCGAGAAGGAATCAAATTCTTTATGAACATCTTGTAGAGCCTCCATGAAGAACAACGGTAACACAAGGATGATCCAACAAAAGGAAAGAGAAGTTGAAAACACATGGTGAATCCTTGCAATGATTTAGATGAATCTCCGGGATGAAATAATTGAGAGAGCTTGGAACTCCGGAAAAGAAAGATGAGACACATGAAATCGAGAATTTGATTAACCTCCGGAATAAGGAATTGAATTCACTCGATGAAACAAGAATAAGAATTATATTATGCTTATCCTTCATCAATTAAATTGATGACAAATAATGGATTTGGCACACTAATTATTCTTGTAGAAAGGATTAAGAGAGATATGGCTCAAACTTGGGAAGGTCTTCGAGGAACCACCGGTAGGATTTGGAAACAACAAAAGAATTGATATGAAAATGAAGGAAGAAGAATCTTGAATAGCCACCGTAAGAATTGAAAAAGAACGAATAAAACATGAAGAAACACCAGGAAGAATTAGAGAACGAAAGAAGATACTTGAGAGAATTTAGATACATGAGTACGAATAGATCACGAGCTGATAAAAGAATACTTGAATGAAGCACCTGTAAGATTTAGAGAAAGAAAGCTGAAAGCTGAGAATGAATAATCCCGAAATGATGGCCTTCATATAAACAAACTGAAAAGACTCCTGAATTGCTCCGGATGGGTGAAAAGAATTCTCACAATGGAAAACAATTATGAGAGGATGGCAACAAGCTAAACCAAGAATCTTTAAGAGAACGGATATGATTGCAGAGAAAATCTTCTTCGGTCTTCAAATGTTGATAATGATGATGAGAAGCACCACCAAGAATTGTTGAGACACTCCGGAATAAAGAAGAATATAAAGGCTGAATCAACAATGAAAAGAATTTGAAAGATCTTGGAGAAAGACATATGACTGATGACAAATCATTCTTACGTCCGACTTAGAAAAGAATTTGAGAAGCTCCGGGAAAATAAGACGAGTCAGGTAAGATCCTGGAAGAGACCTGTGGGTTAGGGCCCACTAAAAGATACATCGTAGAACGATTTAAAAGAGAGAATGCACCGGTTGAATTAGATGGCTTGAATGAGATAACATCCTCACAAAAGCTTGAACGATGTGAGAAAGGAAACTTGAATCTTCTGAGATATCTTCAGCACTCTGGACCAAATGCATAGTGAGAGGTGAATAATTAAGAGGTGCACCGGTATGAAAAGACATTTGAAAAGACAAAAGGATATGATCAACAAAGCTTGACTTGAAAACACCGGAGAAGAAAAGAATGAAGAATAATGAACTTGAAGATCCATTAGAATCTTCATGAGAATCACCGGATAAGAACATTGACAGAAAAGGAATGGAGAAAATTCACATGAATAAAATGGATACTTGATTCAGAAATCTGTGCCCTTGAAGAAAAAGGGTGGGTGGGCAGGAAAACAAAGGCAACTTGGGACGGATGAAAAAAACAACATTGAGAAGGACTTGAGTTGATCTTGTGGATGTTGAAATGATCGGATCCACTTGAAGAGAAACACGTCGGTTGAGAAGAAATTGAGATGGCAAACTCGACGATCAAGAAGGATTGGTATTCACGTAAAAATATGAGAACACCGCTTAGAAAAAGTATGGAATCAACACTTGACATTGAAGCAACTCGAATACCACAACTGAAAACAAAACAAAGGACTGGCTTGCAGAATAAGCCAGAACAAACATATGATAGAGATTTCGTCCAAAGTTTTCATGGTGGGGCCCACACTGGCTCGATCATACAACACCATCATGTACAAGGCAGTGCACATGACATACGAAGTGTCCCCGAGTCAGCATAGCCAAGGACTCTTTAAGACACAACGAGACCACTGTAAAACCAACCGTGGATAGGCGGACCACTAGACGTCGAACCCCAATTTCATATCATACATCTGTCGGAAAGATATCCTAAGAGCTACTTGAATTCCCACTTATAAACTCCCGAAACTTTCTGGTTATGCAATTAGGTGTTGGGGATACAGGGGAAGCACAATATCTCACCCAAAACTAGCAAATCCTACATCCAGCTGTATCCATCCTTCAACACATAACCAAGAAACCTTCGGAAATCATTTACCTCAACCTTCAAAAAGCATCCGTTATACGAGTTATGGCAATACTCCCGAACTCCCGCCCCAGTACTAGGTGGCGTCGAGGTTATCTCACCAACAACTGCATAAAAGAGATTTTCGATGTCGGCGAAACTCAGGTATTCTAGATTTACAACAATAAAATTGTGATGACAACACCTTGGAGCTCAACTCCTCGGGACACTGCCACAACCCTTAAATGTCAGGAGGCACCAAGAACAATGTTCTCGTCACAAAACCATCAAAACGATTCCAAGATACCCGCGTGATCCTAATTTTTTTTTCGTGAAATTTGAGGAAAGAAGAGTCAAAACTCTACGTTAGGATGCCTCACCAGAGCGACGAAGGGACCGAGGAGTAAAAGGAATCCTACTCTCCGATATATATAACCCTATAAGACTCAAAACATTTTTCTAGACTCAACAACGCCAACGATTCGATCAAGCAGGGGGCTCCTAAGTCGGGGAAGGCTCTGATTACCAACTTGTAACGTCCATGATGCGTCTATATCTCCCATGTGCTGAAGCACGACTTAGAGGCATAACCGCATTGTAAGCAATGTCGCTAGAGGGGTAATCTTTACACATCCCTTGTACTGAATAAGAAAAGAGGTACATAGTTGGTTTACAATAGCCACTTCACACAATACATGAATAGAGCATTACATCATCCAGATACAATCAAGGTCCGACTATGGAACCAAAATAAAAGAAGACTACCCCTAATGCTACAGATCCCCGATCGTCCCAACTGGGCTCCACTACTGATCAACTAGAAACGGAAACAACATAGCGATCACGATCTTCATCGAGCTCCTCCTTGAGCTCGGTTGCGTCACCTGCACGGTATCATCGGCACCTGCAAACTGGTTTTGGAAGTATCTGTGAGTCACGGGGACTCAGCAATCTCACACCCTCGCGATCAAGACTATTTAAGCTTATGGGTAGGAAAAAGGTATGAGGTGGAGCTGTAGCAAGCACTGGCATATATGGTGGCTAACATACGCAAATGAGAGCGAGAAGAGAAGGCAAAGCACGTTCGAGACTAGAAGTGATCAAGAAGTGATCCTGAAACTACTTACGTTCAAGCATAACTCCAACACCGTGTTCACTTCCCGGACCCCGCCGAGAAGAAACCATCATGGCTACACACGCGGTTGATGCATTTTAATTAAGTTAAGTTTCAGGTTTTCTACAACTGGACATTAACAAATTCCCATCTGCCCATAACCGCGAGCACGACTTTTGAAAGTTCAAATCCCTGCAGGTGTGTCCCAACTTAGCCCATCAGAAGCTCTCACGGTCAACGAAGGATATTCCTTCTCCCAGGAAGACCCGATCAGGCTCGGAATCCCGGTTACAAGACATTTCGACAATGGTAAAACAAGACCAGCAAAGCCACCCGGATGTGCCGACAAATCCCGATAGGATATGCACATATCTCGTTCTCAGGGCACACCGGATTGTCCAAGGTTCTGGTAGGCCAGCCCAGAGTATATAGATGCATTAATTAAATAAGAGATATTGTGATATCCCAACAAAATATCCATGTTCCAACAAGGAGCAAACTTCAATCTTCACATGCAACTAGAAACGCTATAAGAGGGGCTGAGCAAAGCGGTAACATAGCCAAACAACGGTTAGCTAGGACAAGGTGGGTTAGAGGCTTGACATGGCAATATGGGAGGCATGATATAGCAAGTGGTAGGTATCGCAGCATAGTCATAGCAAAAGAGCGAGCAACTAGCAAGCAAAGATAGAAGTGATTTCGAAGGTATGGTCATCTTGCCTGAGATCCCGCAAGGAAGAAGAACGAGTCCATGAAGAAGACAAACGAACGTAGTCGAACGGATCCTCACAAACGCGACGTTATCGAAACTAACCCGAAGAAGCAACACCGGAAAGAAGCAAACAACATAGTAAACAAACAAGCATAACATGACATGATGCACAACCCAGTATGATGCATGCCAAGATTAAATGTTGTTAACATGGCAAGAGGTGAAGCATATGCAAACTACCTATTTAGGCAAGTTTAAATGAGGCCGGAAACACAAACAACAATTCTGGAAAATCCCCATATGCATATTTCAAATTTGGTACTGTTCCGCCTAAACCATATTTTAGAGTTGTTAAATTGCAAAAGTAAGTGCATCATGTTAATCTATGCATTTTTCTGGACAAGTTACATATATAATTTATTAAATTCAAAGCTACGGTTATTTAGGTATGAAATAAACCATTTTAACAAATCATTTATGCAAATTAATGCAAACAGCAAGTTTAAACATTTTGGCATGGGTGAAAGTTGCATATTATGAAACTAGATAAAATTCTAAGCATTTTTCATATATAATTTATTTTAAAAAGATGCACCGTTTGTGAGTTATTAAATGCATGAAACAGGAGGGTTTTTCTGTAAAAACTGTTGTCTCTGGAATAAAAGACAAACTCGCAGATCTGAAAAACTATACACTGGGCCGAATCTGACCAGCGCAAAGTGCATAGGAGCGGGGGCTGCTCACATTGGGCCTACAGGGGCGCGGCAGATCTGGGCCTCGGCCTGGTTTGGAGGTGCGCTAGGGAGCTGGGCTTGGCGGGGCACTGGGCCTCGCGCGACGGAGGGGAGTAGCTGGGCCTGGGCACGGTCGAAGCACGCAGGCAATGCGCGGTCGTTCTCCTCGCTCGAACGATGATGACGCAGAAGACAGGGGGCGATGTAGGGGAAGCAGAGGCGCGGAACTTGGGGACGAGCGCTCCAGCGAGGGACTTGGCAAAGGCAGCGGCGAGGAGAAGGACTCCGACGAGGACAAGTGCGAGCTCGGGCTACAGATCGACGGGACTTGGGTCTCGGAGCAGCGGGGCGGCAGCCATCCATGGCGTCGGGCAGGGAGGCCCACGGGCGGCGAAGACGGCGAGTGGACAAGGCGTTGCTGCGCTGGCGCGGCGCGCGAGGCTGAGGCCACATGAAGGTACATGTCAGGCGCTGTACGAAGCACCAAGGGGCGGCCATGGCGTGGAGCTCCTGGCTCCTGCGGGGCTGAGAGAAAAACTAATAGAAAGAGAGAGATGCAGGGATGAAAAAAGAGAGGAAAGGGAGGAGAGGCAATGAGGCCTGTTGGGAGTGGTTGCCGGCGGCGAGCTTCGCCGTGGGCAGCGGGGTCGCGAGGAGGTCGGAGGCGACAAGGGCGTGGACAAAGGAGCTCGGGCTGCAGGAGAGTCTTGTTGGTGTTGCTGTTCGTCGCTGGCGGGGAGGCATTGCTGGCTGCGCGAGGGCTCGAGGTCGGGGTTCGAACGATGGTTGGCTGGGTTTGCGAAATGAGGAGGTGGATGGAGGGTGGATCGACTGGATGGATGGATCGAGGGGATGGCTGGCTACGAGATGGATCTGGGAAGATCCTAAGGTGGAAGAGGAGTGGGTAATTGGCTGGTGGCGGCGACGGGAGGGATGGGACAACTCTCCTCGAATTTAGGGTTGGGTCATTATTTATAGCAGATGGATTTAGGTTAGGGCTACCTCGTCCCTCCGATCGTAATCGGGCGGTCAAGAAAAATATGTTAGGAAGTCCCATTAACAAAACAAAGACGTTCTCTAGATGTTTGGGGATGATCCAGACCCAACGGTGACGACTGTCCGGGTCGGGTCCGGGACAGCTTTCGGACGCCCGCGCGAGGAGGGCCACGGGCTGACGAGAGAGGTTAGGTTGGTCCTGGTGGTGGGTAGAGGACTGTGCAGAAGGCCTTAGGCTGAGAGAAGAGAGAGAGAGACCCGTTCAGCAGTTTCGGAGACCAAAACGTCCAGCAAAAGACCGGCTACTATTGCCGCTATAGATAATCGTTGGGGCGTCAAACGGACTTCGAATGCGATGAAACTTGGCAGGCGGCCTACCTACAACATAACAACACCGCATGCCAACTTTCAACCCATTCCGAGAACATTTTCCGGCCACTTATAAAATACTATATCGGACATGCCGCGGGCGCGTGCAAGTGTTCCTGGACTCAGAACAAACAACAGAGAGAACGAGAAGACCGGGACGGATGCATGTTTAGAAAACATGATGATGCCATGCACATGATGACATGACAAGATGCAACACGCAGATGAAAGACATGGCAACGACGGCGAATAACTGGAAGACACCTGGCGCAACGGTCTCGGGGCATTACACCTGTCCTCAAACCGTGGCGGGGTCGTCCCTTTATATACACAGGTTGACGCCCGCCGGTTTACAGAGTCCCGAGGCCGGATCATAGAGGTGTCCGGCTCGGTCTCTATTCCTCTAACTTACAATACAAGTTTACATGATAAAGTCGGTTCACAACTACAGGCTTTAATCCGTCTTTGGGCCTTGGGTCATCTTAAAACGCCAATATCTTGCCATCTTCATGGGCTTCAATCTTCATGGAGCTAATCCGGCCATGCCTAGCCGGTTTACCTCCAGTAACTATATCCCCAACAGCGATCGTTTCCCACTTCTTCCCGGAGTATTTATCGACCCCCAGGAAAGCCAACCTCTTATCATGAGCCCCGAACTTGCATGTTGACTTTGCTTACACCTTGTGCGTGTGTAGTTGCAGTTGTTTCATACCGTTTTCATCTGTAGTTATTCCGTTATGCTGTCTTGCATGCTTGTGTTTTCATGATATCTTTTGCCATGCTAATTAGAATGTTATTATTAATAATGCCATGTTACTACTCCACTTTACTTACATGTCATCGTTATAAAATGTTATGAGGACTGTTATGCACCGTTGATATGCTAATGTCACGTTCTTTATGCTATGGTTGTGCACTTGAGAAGTTCAATATTTTGTTCATGCATTTGTATGCGGCATGTTGCACTCATGTTAAATATGTTCATGATGATGGAGAAGGAAATAAAATGACTTAATAATAACAAACCTCCTCCGTCATCGATGGGATCGAGTCATAGTGCCGCCAAATCGAACTTTTTCAGTGCAGCCACATTTGCCTTTATGGGAAGGCCTTAATGCGAGCTATTGTCGTGCCTCTCGCCGGTGCCTCCCCCTAGGGAAGGTTATGTGCGTGCTTACCCTGATCAGGTAAGCGGACATAACCTTGTGTGCTCGTTTTTGCGATTTTTGGTACCAGTCCCCGAGTAGGAGTGTCCCCGAGTGGGAGTTGACCACGACGGTGGTCGGGATGTCTTTGGTAGACACGGGGCCACCCAAGACCAGCCCGTTGGGGATTGGGTCGGAGTGGCCGGGAGAGTGTCATGGCAGTAGGTCGGTGTCGTCGGAATGCCGTTGGTCCACACGAATGGGATGACGATAATGGGGAACGTAGTAATTTCAAAAATTTCCTACGCACACGCAAGATCATGGTGATGCATAGCAACGAGAGGGGAGAGTGTTGTCCACGTACCCTTGTAGACCGAAAGCGGAAGCGTTAGCACAACGCGGTTGATGTAGTCGTACGTCTTCACTATCCGACCGATCAAGTACCGAACGCATGGTACATCCGAGTTCTGCACACATTCAACTCGATGACGTCCCTCGAACTCTGATCCAGCCGAGTGTTGAGGGAGAGTTTCGTCAGCACGACGGCGTGGTGACGATGATGATGTTCTACCGACGCAGGGCTTCGCATAAGCACCGCTACGATATGATCGAGGTGGATTATGATGGAGGGGGGCACCGCACACGGCTAAGAGATCAAGAGATCAATTGTTGTGTCTATGGGGTGCCCCATGGCCACGTATGTAAAGGAGTGGAGGAGCGGAGGGGCCGGCCCTCTCTATGGCGCGCCCTAGGGGAGTCCTACTCCCACCGGGAGTAGGATTCCCCTTTTCCTAGTAGAACTAGGATCCCTTCCAAGTAGTAGGAGTAGGAGAGAAGGAAAGGGAAGGTAAAAGGAGAAGGAAGGAAGGGGGCGCCCCCCCTCCCTAGTCCAATTCGGACCAGCTCATGGGGAGGGGTGCGGCCACCCTTTGAGGCCTTTCTCTCCTTTCCCGTATGGCCCATTAAGGCCCAATACGAATTCCCGTGACTCCCCGGTACTCCTGAAAATACCCGAATCACTCGGAACCTTTCCGATGTCCGAATATAGTCGTCCAATATATCGATCTTTACGTCTCGACCATTTCGAGACTCCTCATCATGTCCCCGATCTCATCCGGGACTCCGAACTCCTTCGGTACATCAAAACACATAAACTCATAATATAACCGTCATCGAACTTTAAGCATGCGGACCCTACGGGTTCGAGAACTATGTAGACATGACCGAGACACGTCTCCGGTCAATAACCAATAGAGGAACCTGGATGCTCATATTGGCTCCCACATATTCTACGAAGATCTTTATCGGTCAGACCGCATAACTACATACGTTGTTCCCTTTGTCATCGGTATGTTACTTGCCCGAGATTCGATCGTCGGTATCTCAATACCTAGTTCAATCTCGTTACTGGCAAGTCTATTTACTCGTTCCGTAATATATTATCCCGCAACTAACTCATTAGTTGCATTTCTTGCAAGGCTTAAGTGATGTGCATTACCGAGAGGGCCCAGAGATACCTCTCCGACAATCGGAGTGACAAATCCTAGTCTCGAAATACGCCAACCCAACAAGTACCTTTGGAGACAACTGTAGAGCACCTTTATAATCACCCAGTTACGTTGTGACGTTTGGTAGCACACAAAGTGTTCCTCAGGTAAACGGGAGTTGCATAATCTCATAGTCATAGGAACATGTATAAGTCATGAAGAAAGCAATAGCAACAAACTAAACGATCAAGTGCTAAGCTAACAGAATGGGTCAAGTCAATCACATCATTCTCCTAATGATGTGATCTTGTTAATCAAATGACAACTCATGTTTATGGTTAAGAAACATAACCATCTTTGATCAACGAGCTAGTCAAGTAGAGGCATACTAGTGACATACGGTTTGTCTATTCACACATGTATTATGTTTCCGGTTAATACAATTCTAGCATGAATAATAAACATTCATCATGATATAAGGAAATAAATAATAACTTTATTATTGTCTCTAGGGCATATTTCCTTCAGTCTCCCACTTGCACTAGAGTCAATAATCTAGTTCACTTTGCCATGTGATTTAATACCAATAGTTCACATCACCATGTGATTAACACCCATAGTTCACATCGACATGTGACCAACACCCAAAGGGTTTACTAGAATCAATAATCTAGTTCATATCGCTATGTGATTAACATCCAAAGAGTACTAAGGTGTGATCATGTTTTTCTTATGAGAGAAGTTTAGTCAACGGGTCTGCCACATTCAGATCCGTAAGTATTTTGCAAATTTCTATGTCAACAATGCTTTGCACGGAGCTACTCTAGCTAATTGCTCCCACTTTCAATATGTATCCAGATTGAGATTTAGAGTCATCTGGATCAGTGTCAAAATTTGCATCGACGTCACCCTTTACGATGAACCTTTTTTTCACCTCCATAATCGAGAAACATATCCTTATTCCACTAAGGATAATTTTGACCGCTGTCCAGTGATCTACTCCTAGATCACTATTGTACCCCTTGCCAAAAATAGTGTAGGGTATACAATAGATCTGGTACACAGCATGGCATATTTCATAGAACCTATGGCCAAGGCATAGGGAATGACTTTCATTCTCTTTCTATCTTCTGCTGTGGTCGGGCTTTGAGTCTTACTCGGTTTCACACCTTGTAACACAGGCAGGAACTCTTTCTTTGACTGTTCCATTTTGAACTACTTCAAAATCTTGTCAAGGTATGTACTCATTAAAAAACTTGTCAAGCGTCTTGATCTATCTCTATAGATCTTGACACTCAATATGTAAGTAGCTTCACCGAGGTCTTTCTTTGAAAAACTCCTTTCAAACACTCCTTTATGCTTTGCAGAATAATTCTACATTATCTCCAATAAACAATATGTCATTCACATATACTTATCAGAAATGCTGTAGTGCTCCCACTCACTTTCTTGTAAATACAGGCTTCACCACAAGTCTGTATAAAACTATATGCTTTGATCAACTTATCAAAGCATATATTCCAACTCCGAGATGCTTGCACCAGTCCATAGATGGATCGCTGGAGCTTGCATATTTTGTTAGCACCTTTAGGATTGACAAAACTTTCTTGTTGCATCATATACAACTCTTCTTTAATAAATCCATTCAGGAATGTAGTTTTGTTTATCCATTTGCCAGATTTCAAAAAATGTGGCAATTGCTAACATGATTCGGATAGACTTAAGCATAGATACGAGTGAGAAACTCTCATCGTAGTCAACACCTTGAACTTGTCGAAAACCTTTTGCGACAATTCTAGCTTTGTAGATAGTAACACTACTATCAGCGTCCATCTTCCTCTTGAAGATCCATTTAATCTCAATTGCTTTCCCATCAACGGGCAAGTCAACCAAAGTCCACACTTTCTTCTCATACATGGATCCCATCTCAGATTTTATGGCCTCAAGCCATTTCGCGGAATCTAGGCTCATCATCGCTTCCTCATAGTTCGTAGGTTCGTCATGGTCAAGTAACATGACCTCCAGAATAAGATTACCATAACACTCTGGTGCGGATCTCACTCTGGTTTACCTACGGCGTTCGGTAGTAATTTGATCTGAAGTTACATGATCATCATCATTAGCTTCCTCACTAATTGGTGTAGTAGTCACAGGAACAGATTTCTGTGATGAACTACTTTCCAATAAGGGAGCAGGTACAGTTACCTCATCAAGTTCTACTTTCCTCCCACTCACTTGTTTTGAGAGAAACTCCTTCTCTAGAAAGGATCCATTCTCAGCAATGAATATCTTGCCTTCGGATCTGTGATAGAAGGTATACCCAATATTTTCTTTTGGGTATCCTATGAAGACGCAATTCTCCGATTTAGGTTTGAGCTTATCACGTTGAAACTTTTTCACAAAAGCATTGCAACCTCAAACTTTAAGAAACGACAGCTTAGGTTTCTTGCCAAACCATAGTTCATATGGTGTCGTCTCAACGGATTTAGATGGTGCCCTATTTGATGTGAATGTAGCTGTCTCTAATGCATAACCCCAAAACGATAGTGGTAAATTGGTAAGAGACATCATAGATCGCACCATATCTAATAAAGTACGGTTACGATGTTTGGACACACCATTCCACTGTAGTGTTCCAGGTGGTGTGAGTAGTGAAACTGTTTCACATTGTTTTAATTGAAGGCAAAATTCGTAACTCAAATATTTTACTTCTACGATCATATCGTTGAAACTTTTATTTTTGTTACGATGATTCTCCACTTCACTCTGAAATTCTTTGAACTTTTCAACTGTTTCAGACTTTTGTTTCATTAAGTAGATATACCCATATCTGCTCAAATCATCTGTGAAGGTCAGAAAAAACGATACTTTCCATGAGCCTTAACACTCATCGGACCGCATACATCAGTATGTATTATTTCCAACAAGTCAGTTGCTCGCTCCATTGTTCCGGAGAACGGAGTCTTAGTCATCTTGCCCATGAGGCATGGTTCGCAAGCATCAAGTGATTCATAATCAAGTGATTCCAAAAGTCCATTAGCATGGAGTTTCTTCATGCGCTTTACACCAATATGACCTAAACGGCAGTGCCACAAATAAGTTGCACTATCATTATTAATTTTGCATCTTTTGGTTTCAATATTATGAATATGTGTATCACTACGATCGAGATCCAACGAACCATTTTCATTGGGTGTGTAACCTTATAAGGTTTTATTCATGTAAACAGAACAACAATTTATTCTCTTACTTAAATGAATAACCGTATTGCAATAAACATGATCAAATCATATTCATGCTCAACGCAAACACCAAATAACACTTATTTAGGTTCAACACTAATCCCGAAAGTATAGGGAGTGTGCGATGATGATCATATCAATCTTGGAACCACTTCCAACACACATCGTCACTTCACCCTTAACTAGTCTCTATTCATTCTGCAACTCCCGTTTCGAGTTACAACTCTTAGCAACTAAACCAGTATCAAATACCGAGGGGTTGCTACGAACACTAGTAAAATACACATCAATAATCTGTATATCAAATATACCTTTGTTCACTTTGCCATCCTTCTTATCCACCAAATACTTGGGGCAGTTCCGCTTCCAGTGACCAGTCCCTTTGCAGTAGAAGCACTTAGTCTCAGACTTAGGACCAGACTTGGGCTTCTTCACTTGAGCAGCAACTTGCTTGTCGTTCTTGTTGAATTTCCCCTTCTTCCCTTTGCCCTTTTTCTTGAAACTAGTGGTCTTGTCTACCATCAACACTTGATATTTTTCTTGATTTCTACCTTCGTTGATTTCAGCATTACGAAGAGCTTGGGAATCATTTCCGTTATCCCTTGCATATCATAGTTCATCATGAAGTTCTACTAACTTGGTGATGGCGAGTAGAGAATTCTGTCAATCACTATCTTATCTGGAAGATTAATTCCCACTTGATTCAAGCGATTGTAGTACCCAGACAATCTGAATACATGCTCACTGCTTGAGATATTCTCCTCCATCTTTTTAGCTATAGAACTTGTTGGAGACTTCATATCTCTCAACTCGGGTATTTGCTTGAAATATTAACTTCAACTCCTGGAACATCTCATATGGTCCATGAAATTCAAAACGTCTTTGAAGTCCCAATTCTAAGCCGTTAAGCATGGTGCACTAAACTATCAAGTAGTCATCATATTGAGCTAGCCAAACATTCATAACGTCTGCATCTACTCCTGCAATAGGTCTGTCACCTAGCGGTGCATCAAAGACATAATTCTTCTGTGCAGCAATGAGGATAATCCTCAGATCACGGATCCAATCCGCATCATTGCTACTAACATTTTTCAACATAATTTTTCTCTAGGGACACAATAAACTGGGAGCAACATCGCAAGCTATTGATCTACAACATAGATATGCTAATACTACCAGGACTAAGTTCATGATAAATTAAAGTTCAATTAATCATATTACTTAAGAACTCCCACTTAGACAGACATCCCTCTAATCTTCTAAGTGATCATGTGATCCATATCAACTAAACCATGTCCGATCATCACGTGAGATGGAGTAGTTTCAATGGTGAACATCACTATGTTGATCATATCTACTATATGATTCACGCTCGACCTTTCGGTCTCCGTGTTCCGAGGCCATATCTGTTATATGCTAGCCTCGTCAAGTTTAACCTGAGTATTCCGCGTGTGCAACTGTTTTGCACCCGTTGCATTTGAACGTAGAGCCTATCACACCCGATCATCACGTGGTGTCTTAGCACGAAGAACTTTCGCAACGGTGCATACTCAGGGAGAACACTTGTACCTTGATAATTAGTGAGAGATCATCTTATAAAGCTACCATCGAACTAAGCAAAATAAGATGTATAAAAGATAAACATCACATGCAATCAAAATATGTGACATGATATGGCCATCATCATCTTGTTCCTTTGATCTCCATCTCCAAAGTATTGTCATGATCTCCATCGTCACGGGCATGACACCATGATCTCCATCATCTTGATCTATATCAATGTGTCGTCACATGGTTGTCTCGCCAACAATTGCTCTTGCAACTATTGCTATCGCATAGCGATAAAGTAAAGCAATTATTTGGTGCTTGCATCTTATGCAATAGAGAGATAACCATAAGGCTTTTGCCTGTTGCCGATAACTTCAACAAAACATGATCATCTCATACAACAACTTATATCTCATCATGTCTTGACCATATCACATCACAACATGCCCTGCAAAAACAAGTTAGACGTCCTCTACTTTGTTGTTGCAAGTTTTACGTGGCTGCTACAGGCTGAGCAAGAACTGTTCTTACCTACGCATCAAAACCACAACGATAGTTTGTCAAGTTGGTGCTGTTTTAACCTTCGCAAGGACCGGGCGTAGCCACACTCGGTTCAACTACAGTTGGAGAAACTAACACCCGCCAGCCACCTGTGTGCAAAGCACGTCGGTAGAACCAGTCTTGCGTAAGCGTACGCGTAATGTCGGTCCAGGCCGCTTCATCCAACAATGCCACCGAACCAAAGTGTGACATGCTGGTAAGCAGTATGACTTATATCACCCACAACTGACTTGTGTTCTACTCGTGCATATTACATCAACGCATAAAACGAGGCTCAGATGCCACTGTCGGGGAACGTAGTAATTTCAAAAATTTCCTACGCACACGCAAGATCATGGTGATGCATAGCAACGAGAGGGGAGAGTGTTGTCCATGTACCGTCATAGACCGAAAGCGGAAGCGTTGGCACAACGCGGTTGATGTAGTCGTACGTCTTCACGATCCGACCAATCAAGTACCGAGCGCACGGCACCTCCGAGTTCTGCACACGTTCAACTCGATGACGTCCCTCGAACTCCTATCCAGCTGAGTGTTGAGGGAGATTTTCGCCTAAGCACCGCTACGATATGATCGAGGTGGATTATGGTGGAGGGGGGCACCACACACGGCTAAGAGATCAAGAGATCAATTGTTGTGTGTATGGGGTGCCCCCTGGCCACGTATATAAAGGAGTGGAGGAGGGAAGGGTCCGACCCTCTCTATGGCGCGCCCTAGGGGAGTCCTACTCCCATCGGGAGTACGATTCCCCTTTTCCTAGTAGAACTAGCATCCCTTCGAAGTAGTAGGAGTAGGAGAGAAGGAAAGGGAAGGGAAAAGGAGAAGGAAGGAAGGGGGCGCCCCCCTCCCTATTCCAATTCGGACAAGCCCATGGGGAGGGGTGCGGCCACCCTTTGAGGCTTTTCTCTCCTTTCCCGTATGGCCCATTAAGGCCCAATACGAATTCCCGTAATTCCCCGGTACTCCCGAAAATACCCGAATCACTCGGAACCTTTCCGATGTCCGAATATAGTCGTCCAATATATCGATCTTTACGTCTCGACCATTTCGAGACTCCTCGTCATGTCCCCGATCTCATCCGGGACTCCGAACTCCTTTGGTACATCAAAACACATAAACTCATAATATAACCGTCATCGAACTTTAAGCGTGCGGACCCTACGGGTTCGAGAACTATGTAGACATGACCGAGACATGTCTCCAGTCAATAATCAATAGCGGAACCTGGATGCTCATATTGGCTCCCACATATTCTACGAAGATCTTTATCGGTCAGACCGCATAACTACATATGTTGTTCCCTTTGTCATCGGTATGTTACTTTCCCGAGATTCGATCCTCGGTATCTCAATACCTAGTTCAATCTCGTTACCGTCAAGTCTCTTTACTTGTTCCGTAATACATCATCCGGCAACTAACTCATTAGTTGCAATGCTGGCAAGGCTTAAGTGATGTGCATTACCGAGAGGGCCTAGAGATACCTCTCCGACAATCGGAGTGACAAATCATAATCTCGAAATACGCCAACCCAACAAGTACCTTTGGAGACACCTGTAGAGCACCTTTATAATCACCCAGTTACGTTGTGACGTTTGGTAGCACACAAAGTGTTCCTCCGGTAAACGGGAGTTGCATAATCTCATAGTCATAGGAACATGTATAAGTCATGAAGAAAGCAATAGCAACAAACTAAACGATCAAGTGCTAAGCTAACAGAATGGGTCAAGTCAATCACATGATTCTCCTAATGATGTGATCCCGTTAATCAAATGACAACTCATGTCTATGGTTAGGAAACATAACCATATTTGATCAACGATCTAGTCAAGTAGAGGCATACTAGTGACATACTGTTTGTTTATGTATTCACACATGTATTATGTTCCCGGTTAATACAATTCTAGAATGAATAATAAACATTCATCATGATATAAGGAAATAAATAATAACTTTATTATTGCCTCTAGGGCATATTTCCTTCAGACAAGGCCATGGATTCCGTGGTGTGCGTACAGTGTGCTACCTCTGCAGAGTGTATAAAGTCTATCGATAGCAACAGTTCGTAGTAGGTCCCACTATCAGGTCTTGGTCGAAATGGAGGATAAATTGCAATAATTGAGTGGGTAAATAAATATGTCATAACAAAAATATGGTGACTTGGACTATGAGATAGTCGTGAGAAGTCACGACGATGTTTTGGTGGTGATCGCCGTAAGGATCACGAGTTATTTTGGTGGTGATCGCCGTAAGGATCACGAGTTATTTTGGTGGTGATTGCCTTAAGGATGACAAGTTACTCTGGTCAGGACCACGATGGTGGTTTGGTTGTGATCGCCGGAAAGATCACTGTTCGGTTGCGAGGCAACCCGTTGATAAGAGAGTCCGAGGGACTCGGTGTACAAGTTTGGTTACATTGCATGAGTAATATATCATTATTTGCATTTAAAGAACCATGATAGAACAGAAGATGATTGCATAAAGTTAATATGCTATGGCTGCATTGGATATTATTGGTAGTTTATTTTCAGCATAATTTCATGATGCTATGCCATGCTTTGATTGATATGTTAATTTATGCCATGATTGAGCTGATATGATATGTTTTACCTTTGCCATGTTAGAAGCATGATCTGATATGCCATGTTATTGCCATGTTAGCAGATGCTATGATTTCGTTCATGTTTAGTTGATCTTTATCATGCCATGCTTAGTAATTAATATGAGATAGGTTGTTGCATGCGCTCGGTTCTTGCTTTGTCTTCTGCTTGTTTGGATGCTATGTATTTGTGTGTCTTGCAAGTACATCTAATGTACTGACCTGGCTTGTCAAGCCAGTCTTGTCGGTCATACCCATATTGTTCGCTTGATCCGTCTTGCTAGGCCGTAACCTTGTTAGTCCTGTGAGTTTTTGGAGCTTAGCCAGAATTGTTATGCTGCCAAACCAAGACTTCCGCCGCCATTCAATCAGACTTCCGCTGTCATTTATTAGTTGGGGCTATGCCAGATAATTGTATTCATCAATGATGTAATCTCATGTACATGTATTTGATGAATATTCTTGTACCCGGAATGCTGTATTATGGACCTATCATGCGTCAGGTGTTATACTAGGCTGACGTACGAAGGCCCCCTGCTCCATGCAGATCGGGGTGCCACAGGGCATGGTATCAGAGCAGCCAGGCTGGCATAGGTTATCCTAGCATTAGATCACCGCTGCCATTAAACTGTAATTACCCTAAGGGATTTGACTCATCCGTGGCATCCGGCATGGCCACTGTTAATCAACAGGTGGCGCAGTCGAGACCGACACGTCCTCACCTAGCTATCCCCGCCAAGTTATCCATGGAGCAAGTAGCAGCCACGTCCTTTCTGGTTGGCCGCAACGCTTGCCCTTCACCATTAAGGGAAAGGGGCCACACCATGCAGGCATGTCCCGCATGGCTGCCTATAAAAGCCCCCTTTCCGCTAGTCGTATCGCTTACTCCTCATTCAGCCATGTCCCTGCAGAGAAGCCTAGCTAGTAACACTCCAGTCATGGCTAGCACCCTCAAAACTACTAAGTTCCACAGCCGCACACGCGCCGTCAACCATCCTGGCTTTCCACCCCTTCTTGCTGAGATGCTCACCCAAGCCTTTGGCTATGATGCTAGCCCCGACTATCTGGTGTTTTAGTCAACACTCGTTCCTCACCTTCATCGCTATGATGCAAGAGTGCACATCAGCCCCGGCCCCGCAGCCGACGGCCAGTCGTTGGTTTTTCAGGGTAGAGCCATGCCTACCACTGATTTGGCCATCCAGGCCGCTGCTGTGGAGGCAATCCTATACCTCTTAACCAAGTTCCCGCAAGTAGCAGATCGAAGGGAGTTCTATTTCTTCCCCATTGTTACAACGACAGGAATTCAACCATCCCCCTCTATCCAAGGGAATGACCCCGCAATCGCTCGCCTAGTGCAATATATCACTGCCTAGGGAATGATGATTTCAAGGATGCTTGCCGAATTCAGAACCTTGGACAAGGATGCGGTGCGAGTTGTCAAGGGAGCTTACCGTGAGGCTCGTAAGTTTGCATCTCAAGTGGTTCACCCAACGCTATCCGAGCCAGTGCTACCCTCTCAACCGGTGTTGTGGCCTCGGCCAAACATCATCACCCTTGACAAGACTCTTTTCTGGAGCCACCAACAGCATATGCTTGGATCAATTTCAGCCACACCCCCGGTAGCCGAACCCCAACCCATAGTGATCTCGGATGATGAAGATGGAGATTGACCCAGTCTTCGTCCTCCCTGAGAGGCCCAGCAAAGCAAGCCCTCAGCTTGATCTCAGCCGCACAACCAGTCGTTTCTGCTAGTAGGTCAGTCTGTCAGTACATTCCCGATATGAGGATAGAACCCTGTATCCCAAAGTGAGTAGTTTCGTTTAGCACGTAGAGTGCTCGTGCTTGGTTGTATGCTGGCACTGTTGTAACTCGTATGATGTGTTTTTGGTTGCTTTCTTGCTTTTGGATTGTTGTGTTGGTTTGTCTCTCTGTCAAACAGAGATGTTTGACAGGGTTGGCAATGTGAGTTAACAATATTTTAATCAGTAGAGCACATACACTAAACACAATATTTACTCATCCCGAGTCTTTTAATAAAATGCGCGCTGGTTTAGGTATATATATGCCAGGATTATATATATACCCACTAGCATTAAAACGCTTTAGAATGAGTTGTCTGCTGTGTTTTTCGTTGCATGATCTTATCACTGTCTGTTTGTTAGTGTAGATTACTGCATAACACACACATACCCGGTTCACCCACGAGTACCTTCGGGCAGTACTCGGGGGAATGCAAAGTCACATATCCCTATCTATCTGTGCATACCCCGTGTGTCGGATTTTCAAATCCAGAACCCCGCAGAGGCATTTCCGCCTGGAAATTCCTCGTCTCTAATTCTTTCTTCCGATATCATTTCTGGGGGAAACACTACCCACCTTATTTCATTCAAACCAGTACAACTAACCCGATATAGATTTCAACTCCGATTCTACCTCGACACCTACATTTCATGGAGCTATCCGCGAATTTTTTCCATACTCCGTGTGATTCTTGAGCTGGCGCAGCCACCTCACCTGGATCTGGACCCCACCACCACCACCGCTCCACCGTAGCACGCAATTACTCCGTCGGCGCAAAGCGACGGAGAATCATTCGTGGCGGAGGACCACCCAGTGCGCCATCTTCTCCCGCGTCTCGAGCCACCGCACCCAGCCGCGCATTGTTCCGAGCTCGCTCATTCCTGATGAGAATCAGCAGGAGGAGTGACGAGCCGATCAGCGTGCCCAGCAGCGCTGCGAGGAACAACCGCATCTCCACCAGGAACACCTCCTCGCCGAAGGAGCTCGGCTCGATCTCGCCCAAACCGAAGAGGTAGTATAGCGGCATTGTGTTTGTGTGGTGGAGGAGAGCCGCGCTGCCGTTTTTTATAGCCCAACCCCGGTGTACGGTGAGCGAGGTCCAAGAGAACTGCTCGTCGCTCGATCACCGACATCCAGGAGGCGAATCCGTGAGCAGTGCCGACAAGGTGCTGGCCCGCGAAGTGAGTGCTCGCTGCACCGGCACCGTGCACGACGCGCACTACGGCACTAGGGTCCTCATTGCCCTAGAAGCTAGATGCGCGCTGCGCTACGCTGCACGTGGAGCAGCGATGAATAAGAAGCAGCAAGCCAGAGGTAGAAGAAGGAGACTGCCAGTGGGCCCTGGACCCACATGTCAGCAGGTGAAACCATTGTTCATTTGGTGCATCTAGCATTTTTTTCCCAGGAGTTTGATCTCGAATGCCCCTAGTAGTGGATACATCCAGGTTTGCCATATCCCTCCCCGGGTGTACCAATTATCGGTACCCCTATCTCGCTTGAATTTGTGCTGTAACCCTAGCAATCTCGAGGACGAGATTCTTTTTAAGGGGGGAAGAGTTGTAACAGCCCCAAAATTGGATTATCAATTTTTGTGCTGTTATTTCTTCCTGGCACTAATTTTCAAAATTTTGTCCCGAGTTTGCTGGGTGACACTGAGAAATTTTGCCATTTCAACCTTTCAAAATCTTGCTCATGTATCTTTCAGTGGGCAAGACCTCATTTGCATCATCCCAAACCCTCTCAAACCCTAATTCCAAAATTTTGGAATTTGAATGTGGCCCTTGTGATTACAAAGGAGCCATCATTGTCCTTGCTGTGTTGATCGTCCCAATTGTTCCCAGAGATCATCCTACCTTTCTGAACCTTGGATATGCAGAAATATTGCTAAGCCCAATGCAATATTTTTGAATTATGATTTATTCCTTTTCTTGCCTTTCTGAGGAATAAAATCCAAAGGCATAGCTAGCCATGTCCTAAATTTATGAGAATTGGTGGAGTTGATTCTTATGCCTAATCCAAGCTCTGGCAAAGATATTGGCCATAATTAAATAAGGAAAATTGCATTTTCCTATATTAAGCCAATATTGCACTTTTGCCAGTTTCCAAAGGAGCTACCATTTTTATAGCAAGGAAAATTCCCAAATAATTTGTGGAGCTTGTACTTCCTATAGCTTCACACTTTCCATCCCAAATCAAGCTTCAAAGATCATAATTTGAGCACATGATCCGATGCAAGTTTCTGCCTTCTCTGAATTTTTTGCAAAGGAAGTGTTTTATTCCTAAGTCCAATTTAGCTGCAATTTGGCAGGGTGTTTAACATTGTTAAATAACCCATGAACACCAAAGATGAGCTCAATCCATTCATCCTAGCTCCCTGTGCAATTTTTCAAAGTTTCTGACCAGAACACAAGTTTGTGAAGGAAGTACCTTCATAGTGTTTCCAAATGGGATGAAACTTTTCCATCTCTCAAGTATCTCAAATAATTAGCCTCCACCCAAATTCATCTCATTCCATTGATCTATGTGAGCACAGGAGCAATTCCTTGTTTCTGTCCACATTTTCAGTTTGTGAAGCAAGTATATTTTTTTCTTGCTCCATTATGGCTGATAATTTTCCCAGGCCTTCTCCTACTAATATAACCTATCTCCACAAGATTGTGGCTCATTTCATCTGTCCATTTGTCCTGAGGATTTTTCTAAAGTTTTTGGACAGAAATGGTAGATGTGAAGGAAGTGCCATTTTGGTGAGTCCATTTGGTATAAACTTTTTACAGCATCATGGTATGTTCAAATCATCGGGCTTTGCCAAGATTTGGCCTAATACATCACTCCTAGTGAGTGCTTCATCATAATTTAGTTTCTGGGTCAGTTTTGGTGGTTGAATAACAACTATGCTAAATAGTTGTCCATTTTACCTCAAAACTCCCAGGACCGCAATCCTTTCTAACCCAAGCCTCCCAGACAACTTATCTACCTTTTACCCCCTCTGGTTTAATCTCTAGGGTGTTGCCGAGTTTGCAACAACAAACTTTTGGAGCTTGTTTCAATCAGCTCCGTTTGTCTCTGCCCTTCTACTTACCATGGTAACACTTCACGCTGGAAGGACTACGCGGTAGACATAAACTTACTTTAGTAGAAACCCCAGAGCGCGCCATGCCAGTGGTGACCACGCGTGTAACCAGCCAAAACGGTGGTCTAGCCACTGTGGTCGTCGGCATCGCTGCCCGGCCGCCTCTGGTATCGCCATCAATGCCCAATAGTTCCCCCTCATCGTCGTCTTCCCTCTCGACCACTGCCCCCCCTTCGTTTTCTTCTCCGGCGAGCCGTGCCAACAACCGAAATAGTGCGCTCCTGTGCATCGTCGTCTTCCTCCCCGATGTCTTCTTCCTCCGTTCGTCCGCACGCCTTCCTCGTCTCTGTGACTCTCTGGCACTCATCTTGGTCCTCCTCGTCCCCTTCCCGCCGTTCCCCGTGAGCATTGGCCGCGCCTGCCGACGCTGTGCCCTCGCCGGTGCATGGACACGTTGCCTGACGCGTGCCACCTCGCCCCCCTTCCCGAGCTCTCCCGCGGCTATATGTAGAGCCCTCGAGCTCGTCCGCAGCCACAACGCCTCCCCATTCCCTCCTCTCGTCCCCAGAGTCTCTCTCTGACCCCCTCGCCGCCATGGCCGCCGCCTCGGGCTTCACTCGATTTCGGCGATGCCGCTACCCTCTCGCCGTTCCTCCACCACCACCGCAACCTATAGATCCCAGCAAGCCTCCCCGTAGCCTCGGCCCTTCCTCTCCCCTACCAGAGCACGTTGCTCAACGGTGGTCGAAGCTCCTCCCCGCTGCGAGCTCAACCGCGGCTAGTCCAGCGCCCCTCGGTGGCGGAGCTCGCTGCCATCCGATGCGCCTCTGTCCCCTGAGCAGATCGGTGGGTCGTGCACCTTCTACCGTGGCCGGACGCGCCGGCGAGCGCCGTCGGGGCGGGCGCCTCCCTCGGCCAGGTGCGCGTCGTGCGGGAGGAGGAAGAAAACAGGCCAGGCAGGCCCATCCTCGCGCGGCCCCACCTGTCTACGAGAGAAGGGCGTGGCCCAGTCGGCCACGTGGTTAAGTGGCGGGGCCCCGCCACGAAGCCGTCTCCCTCACGCGAAAGCGTATTCAATCACCGAAAGCGTATCCTCCCTCTGCTTCGGCCGGAAATACGTTTTCCTCTCTGGAAAACGTATTCTCGGAAAAGACACGTTCTGTTTAAACTACTAGGGACCTGTTCGTGGAAGTATTTTTAGAAACTAGTCCCTGAGCTTTAAACGTCCGTATCTTTTTACCCGTAACTCCGAATCAGGTGAATCCAAAGCCCACGTCTTCGTTTCGTAGAGCCCGTTCCGTTGATGTCATTTTCATAATATTTTCACCCAGTGTAAATGACCATTTTGCCCTTGCCCGTAAACAGCCTCCTCCGAGAGAGAACTGTTTCCGGCAAATCTTTCCGCGATCATTTCCCACTTCTTCCCGGAGTATTTGTCGACCCCCAGGCAAGCCAACCTCTTATCATGAGCCCCGAACTTGCAGGTTGACTTTGCTTACACCTTGTGCGTGTGTAGTTGCAGTTGTTTCATACTATTTTCATCTACAGTTATTCCGTTATGCTGTCTTGCATGCTTGTGTTTTCATGATATCTTTTGCCATGCTAATTAGAATGTTATTATTAATAATGCCATGTTATTACTCCAATTTACTTACATGTCATCGTTATAAAATGTTATGAGGACTGTTATGCACCGTTGATATGCTATTGTCACGTTCTTTATGCTATGGTTGTGCACTTGAGAAGTTCAATATTTTGTTCATGCATTTGTACGCGGCATGTTGCACTCATGTTAAATATGTTCATGATGATGGAGAAGGAAATAAAATGACTTAATAATAACAAACCTCCTCTATCATTGATGGGATCGAGTCATAGTGCCGCCAAATTGAACTTTTTCAGTGCAGCCACATTTGCCTTTATGGGAAGGCCTTAATGCGAGCTATTTTCGTGCCTCTCGCCGGTGCCTCCCCCTAGGGAAGGTTATGGGCGTGCTTACCCTGATCAGGTAAGCGGACATAACCTTGTGTGCTCGTTTTTGAGATTTTTGGTACCAGTCCCCGAGTGGGAGTGTCCCCGAGTGGGAGTTGACCACGACGGTGGTCAGGGTGTCTTTGGTACACACGCGGCCACCTAGGACGATCCCGTTGGGGATTGGGTCGGAGTGGCCGGGAGAGCGTCATGGCAGTAGGTCGGTTCGTCGGAATGCCGTTGGTCCACCCGAATGGGATGACGTGGCCATGGGTTCCGTGGTGTGGGTACAGTGTGCTACCTGTGCAGAGTGTATAAAGTCTATCGATAGCAACAGTTCGTAGTAGGTCCCACTATCAGGTCTTGGTCGAAATGGAGGATAAACTGCAATAATTGAGTGGGTAAATAAATATGTCATAACAAAAATATGGTGACTTGGACTATGAGATAGTCGTGAGAAGTCACGACGATGTTTTGGTGGTGATCGCCGTAAGGATCACGAGTTATTTTGGTGGTGATCGCCGTAAGGATCACGAGTTATTTTGGTGGTGATTGCCTTAAG
The DNA here is from genome assembly GCF_018294505.1 of Triticum aestivum. NCBI lineage: Eukaryota > Viridiplantae > Streptophyta > Magnoliopsida > Poales > Poaceae > Triticum > Triticum aestivum. Next base: position 708,778,327 of record NC_057812.1, on the reverse strand, counting down.
GATGACAAGTTACTCTGGTCAGGACCACAATGGTGGTTTGGTTGTGATCGCCGGAAAGATCACTGTTCGGTTGTGAGGCAACCCGTTGATAAGAGAGTCCGAGGGACTCGGTGTACAAGTTTGGTTACATTGCATGAGTAATATATCATTATTTGCATTTAAAGAACCATGATAGAACAGAAGATGATTGCATAAAGTTAATATGCTATGGCTACATTGGATATTATTGGTAGTTTGTTTTCAGCATAATTTCATGATGCTATGCCATGCTTTGATTGATATGTTAATTTATGCCATGATTGAGCTGATATGATATGTTTTACCTTTGCTATGTTAGAAGCATGATCTAATATGCCATGTTATTGCCATGTTTGCAGATGCTATGATTTCATTCATGTTTAGTTGATCTTTTATCATGCCATGCTTAGTAATTAATATGAGATAGGTTGTTGCATGCGCTCGGTTCTTGCTTTTTCTTCTGCTTGTTTGGATGCTATGTATTTGGTTGTCTTGCAAGTACATTCAATGTACTGACCTGGCGTGTCATGCCAGTCTTGTAGGTCATACCCGTATTGAGCCTGCGCAGACTTGTCACCGCCCTGAAACTTATTCTTCCCTGGTGACTTGTTGTTGCTGTTGCCGCCGGATGATGACCCGCCGGAGCCGAGCTGCTCCTCGCGCGCGTCTCACTCTGCGGAGGTGTACATGAGGCACGCGCCGGATTGCGCCGTGTCGTCCAGATCGTAGTGATCTTCACACACAGACAGGCGCCCGGTGAGCTCTTCGATCGTCATGGTTTTGAGGTCGATGAGATACTTGATCGCCATCACCATCTACCGGTCTTGCACGGCACGACACGAAGAAACCTCTGGACGGGCTTGTGCTTCGTCACCGGATCGCCGTACAATTCGAGATCGGTGACGAGGCCGGAGAGCCGCAGCGCAAAATCTTCGATGGACTCGCCGTCCTTGAAGCGGAGATCCTCAAATTCTCATTGACGCACTTGCGCCTTGGCCTCGCGCGCGCGCTGGCTGCCCGTCAGGAGAGTTTTGATTGTCTCCCAGGCCTTCTTGGCTGTGTCCTTGGCGGCCAGAACACGGATCATCTCCGGCGGCACAATTGTGAGAATGATCTGCAGCGCGCGCCAGTCATCGTGCTCGTCGGCGGCGTCATCGATCACCGCGGACCAGACCCGGGCAACTTGCAGCTTGACCTACATGACGAGGGACTACTCAATGTAGTTGGTGCGGGTGAGCACCATGGATGACGAAGAGGTCTCGCTCTCCTGCACCACCGGCTCGACGATGCGGAGCTCGTCGCTGCCACTGCCCGTCAGGCGCGCCACTGGTGCTATAGACCGTGGTGTCTTGGGCGATGACAGCGTTCCACTCTTGTTATTCTTCTCCTTCTCTGAGTCACTGTAGGACATGGCCGCCGCGGATCAGACACCGCCGGCCACCGGAGCAGGGATCGAACACCGCAGCTCTAATGCCAAATGTTGCTTCCGATCGAACGAGTCAGAGAGAGAGAGAGAGAGAGAGAGAGAGAGAGAGAGAGAGAGAGGTAGATGGAGCGGTTGAACTCGCGAGGTTTGTGCTGCCACCATTGCACAGCGTTTTCTGTTAATGTTATTGCTTATACTTCCATCGATTACAAAGCTAAGCTAACCACCTCCCGGCCCCAGCTGCCTTGATCCGTTTCTGTCGCTCCATCCAACGACTGGATCACAAGCAGAAGCCAACGGACCGGGAGGAAAATACTCTAAGGAGAGGTGCATGCAAGTGCAGTCCTCCCCCACTACGTGCGTGCATGCACATGCCACATCCGACCCATGCACACATGCACACCCAATTCACCCACACGCCTGGATCGTCGTTCATTGTCTTTTGCACGAATCTTGACACGAAAAGGTAGATTTGGTGTGCCATGTAGGACGGGGCTGGTGTGTGGGCGTTGGAGAGTTTGCCCACACGCCCGCACCACGCTGTTTGCTAGCTGCATTGTGTGGGCGAACTGCTTTTCGCCCACACAGCCACCAATTAGGTCATGCGCGTGTGGGCGAACTGCTTTTCCCCCACGCGACACTACTACCTTGTGGATGGCAACTGCAGTTACGCGAACGTGGCAACTCGGTACACACACATGGCAATTGTGATTCTTTGCTACATGGCAACTGCAGTTATGCGAACGTGGCAACTCGGTACACACACATGGCCACTGTGATTCTTTGCTACACGGCAACTGCAGTTGCGCGTACGTGGCAACCAGATAAACACACATGGCAACTGTGATTAACAATACATGGCAATTATGGTTGGACCACATGTGGCAACTAGGTAAACACACATGGCAACTACTGTTTTGACCATATGTGACAAGTAGTTAATCACACACGGCAACTACGGTTTGATTACACGCGGCAACTACCATAAATTAGACATGGCAACTATAGTTAACCAAAACAGATAGAGTTGCCATGCTTTTACAACTACACTTGCCATCCCAGATGACTACATCTGCCAACTAGGATGGCAACTAAATCGTCATCCCACGGGGTACCTAACATAGTTGCGTCAGGACGTGTGGGCATTTTTGCTTCGTGCCACACGCATGGGGTGGAGATGAGTAGTATTTGTTGGGCGTGTCGCACGAAGTAGCCGCGCCCACACATGTGGGAAATTCTAATGTCCGCCCACACACAGCCCGTGTGGGCTGCCTCCTACTCATACCACACACGGTGTGTGGGCGCATGTCATATATGCCACATGTGTGGCAGTTATCGACGTCCTTATTTTAAACAGAAAAGAAACTCTATGCTACATGCATGAGATTAGCTAGGACTAACAGAGAGAACGCTGGTGTGCGCGGGTGCAGCGAAGGTGGGCGACGACAAGTAGGAGCAGATAGTCGGGGAGGGCGCTGATGGGGTCCGGCCCGCCTCCACCTCGGCTACCTAGCTGTTGGCGACACCCTGGTCTCAATTTCATCACCCCTCCTGCCAGTTACCAAATTCCCCTCCTCGTCCTATTATTTTCTTGGGTTAGGCTAGAAATTAGTCGACTGATTTTTTAGAATTGGGTCAGTCGATCATTTTGAATGTCAGATCCACATCCAACAGCTCCTAGCCTTTCTTCTACCTCTGTCTCTTCTTCTTCTCCAGTCTGCTGCCCGGGCCGCCGGCCGAACCGCCTGCGACCACCGCTCCCGCGCAGCCTTGCCGCCCTGCCCTCCTCAGAACCTCCCCCCACCACCGGTCTAGCCGCCGCCCCCGCCATCCCTCTAAGGCCGCGGGCGTTTAGTTTTGTTCTCCGGCGAAGTGCATCACCGCCCCCTCCGTCGCCGTCCACCACTGCCCCCACCTTGAACCCTAAGATAGATATTGGGGTAGCCCTCCGGCGAGCCTTTCCTGCTCCTTCCTTACTTCCGGCTCACTCCGGCCAAATCTCTAAAAATCGATTGACCCTATTTTAAAATCATTCAACTAGCATTTAGCTAAACTGTATTTTCTTTCGAGTAAAATGCATTCACAGTCACTGAACTTGTCTTGAAAGCTTACTTTAGTCACTGTACTTAAAAATACGGTTAATACGGTCACTAAATATGATTTGAGGTGATTAGACGGTCACCGCCTCTCCGTACAGCTTCGCATATTATGATCGCAGGAGAATCGAACAAGGGATCACTGGCTGCACCTTCAAAATTGACTACAGGTTCAATGTCTGAACAATTAGAGCAAAACCTTTATGTTAGGGTCGTTGCTGCCACGTGCGTGCATGCATGCATACATGATTATTTTTCCTTCTCCGTTCAACAACGGCTTAGTTTTCCCCTCCTTTTTTGAACACAGTCACGAGGCTATTCTCATCTATCTCTATATCTATACCTAATATTAAAGGACAAAGCCTTTTATAGTTCTCCATCCGTCACCTCTTTATATCTGTTAATTTTACGTTAGGCACAATGATTGACGGTTGAGGTTTAAAATGAGACAGGCGTTTCTTTTCTTATTAATGTTCCGCACTGCTGTCCCACATCCAACAGTGGAAAAAGAAAATACATTCTCCACTCTAATTCACGTTCCATAGTCCCATCAATCACGCATTCTCCTTCCAGGAATAGGATCGTGAACTGCCATATAGCCTGCCTCGACCTCACGACCCTAGCCATGATAGGTCGCAACTCAACGTTGGCACACCGAGGGCGTCTAGGGCAGCAACTCAACGGTATCGTGTTGGCTTGGCTGCTGGGACAGGAACCCGCCACCGCAGGGCTGGCTTAGCAGCCGCCATCACTTGAACAATGATGTGCACGAGGGTCTCCACCACTAGTAGAAAAAGGCCCATTTGTTCCAGTTCTAGAGGCCCATTTGTCCCGGTTCTAAAACCGGGACTAAAGCCCAAAACCTTTAGTCCAGCGAACCGGGACAGGTGGGGCTCCATGTGGCCACTGCGGCGAACCCAGGCAGGAGGGCCTTTAGTCCTGGTTGGTAACACTAACCGGGACCTCCTACCTCTTGAGCACTGCGTTGGTTTTCCCTTGAAGAGGAAAGGGTGATGTAGCAAAGTAGCGTAAGTATTTCCCTCAGTTTTTGAGAACCAAGGTATCAATCCAGTAGGAGGCTACACGCGAGTCCCTCGCACCTACACAAAACAAATAAATCCTCGCAACCAATGCGATAAGGGGTTGTCAATCCCTACACGGTCACTTACGAGAGTGAGATCTAATAGATATGATAAGATAATATTTTTGGTATTTTTATGATAAAGATGCAAAGTAAAATAAAAGGCAATAGAAATAACTAAGTTTTGGAAGATTAATATGATGGAGGATAGACCCGGGGGCCATAGGATTCACTAGTGGCTTCTCTCAGGAGCATAAGTATTTCACGGTGGTTGAACAAATTACTGCTGAGCAATTGACAGAATTGATCATAGTTATCAGAATATCTAGGTATGATCATGTATATAGGCATCACGTCCGAGACAAGTAGACCGACTCCTGCCTGCATCTACTACTATTACTCCACACATCGACCGCTATCCAGCATGCGTCTAGAGTATTAAATTTAGAAGAACAGAGTAACGCTTTAAGCAAGATGACATGATGTAGAGGGATAAACTGATGCAATATGATATAAACCCCATCTTGTTATCCTCGATGGCAACAATACAATACGTGCCTTTCTGCCCCTACTGTCATTGGGAAAGGACACCGCAAGATTGAAACCAAAGCTAAGCACTTCTCCTATTGCAAGAAAGATCAATCTAGTAGGCCAAACCAAACTGATAATTCGAAGAGACTTGCAAAGATAATCAATCATACATAAAATAATTAAGAGAAGATCCAAATATTGTTCATAGATAAACTTGATCATAAACCAACAATTCATCGGTCTCAACAAACTGACCGCAAAAGAAGATTACTTCGAATAGATCTCCATGAGAGAGGGGGAGAACATTGTATTGAGATCCAAAAAGAGAGAACAAGCCATCTAGCTAATAACTATGGACCCGAAGGTCTGAGGTAAACTACTCACACATCACCGGAGAGGCTATGGTGTTGATGTAGAAGCCCTCCGTGATCGATGCCCCCTCCGACGGAGCTCCGGAACAGGCCCCAAGATGGGATCTCGTGGATACAGAAAGTTACGGCGGTGGAATTAGGGTTTTGGCTCCGTATCTGATCGTTTGGGGGTACGTAGCTATATATAGGAGGAAGGAGTATGTCAGTGGAGCAATAGGAGGCCCATGAGGGTGGAGGGCGCACCTTGGGGGGGGGGGGGTAGGCGCGCCCCCTACCTCGTGGCTTCCCTGTTGGTTGCTTGACGTAGGGTCCAAGTCTCCTGGATCATGTTTGTTCCGAAAATCACGTTACCGAAGGTTTCATTCCGTTTGGACTCCATTTGATATTCTTTTTCTGCGAAACTATGAAATAGGCAAAAAAACAGCAATTGTGTGCTGGGCCTCCGGTTAATAGGTTAGTCCCAAAAATAATATAAAAGTGAATAATAAAGCCCAATAATGTCCAAAACAGAAGATAATATAGCATGGAGCAATCAAAAATTATAGATATGTTGGAGACGTATCAAGCATCCCCAAGCTTAATTCCTGCTCGTCCTCGAGTAGGTAAATGATAAAAACAGAATTTTTGATGTGGAATGCTACTATGCATAATTTCAATGTAATTCTTCTTAATTGTGGCATTAATATTCAGATCCGAAAGATTCAAGATAAAAGTTTAATATTGACATAGAAATAATAATACTTCAAGCATACTAACTAAGCAATTATGTCTTCTCAAAATAACATGCACTGGTAGAAAAAGGGCCTGTTGTCCCGGTTCGTAAGGGCCTTTTGTCCCGGTTCTGGAACCGGGACTAAAGGGTCGGTACTAATGCCCTGTCCCTTTAGTCCAGGTTCAATCCAGAACCAGGACAGATGGGCCTCCACGTGGCCTATGCGTGGAGCCCAGGTAGGAGACCCTTTGGTCCCGGTTGGTGGCACCAACCGGGACCAATAGGCATCCACGCGTCAGCATTTCTGTGGTTGGGGTTTTTGTTTTTTTGAAAGGGGGGGTTGGGGGTTTTGGGGGGGTTAATTTAGGTTTTTCATATATTGTGTTAGCTAGCTATAATTAATAGAGAGAAGTGTCCTCTCTTATGTCCGTGCTTGGTCGACGCTACGTACTATACATACGTATAGAGAGGACTAGACACGCTAGCTAGCTAGTAAGCAAACGAAGGAAACAGAAGATCGTCATGAACATATATGCATACAGAGAGAAGTGATATCGACCACCTCTCCTTCTCCGAGAGATTGGTCGAACAACAAGTTCTCGTATATCTATCCGACACTACCGGCTACATATATACAATAATTATCTCTTACAAATATAATCATACGGACTCAGGGTCCACATAGTATTCTCCGTCTTCAGGGATCACGTGGTCAAGAAAGAATGCCGCCAATTCCTCTTGAATTGCTCACATGCGAGCTGGTGCTAGGAGTTCATCCCGCTTCCGAAACATCTAATTTAAAGAAGGGGGTTAATACATATATATATGAATGAATGAAACTCAACACAAATGATGGTAATAAAATAAAATTGTGAATGTTGTTATTTACGTACTTCATATTGTTCGTCAGTGTAGCCCCGCTCACAGGTCGTGTGGCGGATGGACTCGCAAACGTAGTATCCACATAAATCATTCCCTTGTTCCTGCCACAACCACTTTACAAGAAATAGAGGTCAATCAAACTGATAAGCAAGAATGTCAAATGGTATTGATGAAACTAGCGCTTGAATGACTAGTAGATGCGCGGAACATGCTACTATAGTACTTACTTTGGGTGTCTAAATTGTAGCTCCTTCGGCAGTCCCGGAGCTTTTCTGGTGAATTTTCTCCAAAACCCTGTCGGACAAAGAAAACAATTACTTGATATATCAGGAAATGAACAAAGTTGCTGATATGGTGGATAATGATCGATTTAACTTACTTCTCAAGTATTTGAGTCATGTCTGCATAGTCCTGGGGATCTTTTCGTCTTGAGTCTAAGACGGTTACTAGTCCCTGCTCAAGCTTAATCTCTAGTAGAATATAGTGGAAACTGCACACGCATGCATAACTCATCAATTACATTACTATAACCTTGACTAATATATAAGGGAAACCGAATACGCACAAGACAGTAACACTCACTTGAAGTTGTAAGGAAAGAGTATTATATCTTTGTTTTCATTTATTACCAACGATCGTAGCAAGTTGGCCTCGGTAGCTGCGACATGAAATTTAACCTGAGTTGCATCTATGAGATATGTGTTAATGAACCCAATATCACCGACTTGTCTTTTCTTCAATTCGGCGATCTTCAATCTGCATAATATAGTGAGAATGATTATAAATACATGCAATGAAAGAGGTGAGCTATATAGAGAGACTTAATGACAGAAGTAGTACTACTTACAGACAGTAGTAGGCGACCATTGTTTTATCGAGGGCCAATTGATTGAAAAACTGATAGAACTCCTCAAATGGAACAGGCAACAGTTCAATTCCAACGAGGTCATGCTCCTTTTTTACTTTCACATACAAAGTACTCCTCCCCCCAGAGTCTCTGCAGATTTTCAAGTACCAATCATGCAATCTTCGCATCATCGTTGATAGAGATCTTTCATCTTTGACGAGAGGCTTCCCGTACTCGTATCTTTGTATCTGCACCTCCATGGGTTCATAATGTACATCATCAGGCAGGTAATCTGCAAGATTGCTATAACCGGGCACCATCCTCGGATCATTAGTGATGTTGTGGCTAGGCACCTTGAGTGGGGGGCACGATTACTTCGCTTGTTCGCCGAGCTGGGCAATTTGTTTCCCAGCTCATCGTTCTTTCAGCCTTTGATCACTGACAGTACTTCCCGACCGCTCCGCTTCGGCAAATTCCTTTCCAATAATGCGCTCATAGTTTCCTTTTGGCAGAGACTTGGGTGGTTTTGTCAGGGCAGCCAGAGTGCGCTTCGCTTTCACCGGATCTACCTTCTCCTCCGGAAGTGGATGTCTCTTTGCTTTCAACCCTTGAAACCAGTCATCCACTTCGGTTCGTGTGATCTCGGCGTTCTCCTCCGGGGTCCTCTCGTATGGTAACTTCTCTGCAGTCTTCAAAGAAGGACCAAATCTGTATGTCCTCCCGCCTCTGGCTGTACTGCTAGACGCCGGCCGAGCAGACAGAGCGGTTGTCTTCTTTATTTGCTTACGAGGCGGAGGAGAGGGACTATGACGCGCCGGAGCAGCCGGAGCGGCGGCAGGTCTCTTCCGCCCTTGCTGACGAGGCGGAGAAGGAGGAGGCTGGCTGCTCGGGCGCGTTGGCGCAGGCGGAGAAGGAGGCGGAGTGCCGCCACGCGCTGGAGAAGGAGCCGGTCAAGTGCCCTGATCATCACTCGCCGGAGGAGGAGGCGGTGGAGGAGGCAGAGTGCCCTGACTCGCCGGAGGAGGACGCGGTGGAGGAGGCGGAGTGCCCTGACTTGCCGGAGGAGGAGGAGGAGGCGGAGGCGTCTAGTTCAGAAGGTTGATGAGCTCCTTCCGCCATAGGCATGGAGTCTTCAGAGCAGACCCCAGCCTAGTCTCCCCTTCACCGGTAGGGTGGTCAAGCTGGAGGTCCTCAAATCCCTCCGTTATTTCATCCACCATCACCCTAGCATATCCTTCTGGAATCGGCCGGCAGTGAAAAGTTGCGCCGGGTTCAGTAGGATAAACAGAGCCAACAGCCGCCTTTACCTTCAAATTCATCCATTGCGTCATAAGGTGGCAATTTTGAGACTCCGTGATAGCATCCACGGGATAGCTGGTAGGAGCCGTCAAGGCATGCTCCGGCTGAAGCAGCTCGGTGGAAGCCACGTTGCTTCTCCGCTGAGATGGCGGGGTAGCTTCGGGGGAAGCTTCGGCAGTACGTTTGCTGCGATTTGCTTCTCGTTCCTCTATCGCTTGTACCCTTGCTTGCAGCGCCTGCATTTGGGTCTGCTGCACTTTTTTCCTCCCCTCATGGGATTTGTAACCGCCTGCGTCCGGAAACCCAACATTCCACGAAATGGAGCCTGGCGTGCCTCGTGTCCGTCCAGGGTGCTCAGGATTCCCGGGGGCCAGTGTGAGCTCATCGTTCTCTCTGTCTGGAAAGAACGTCCCTTGTTGCGCTGCTTCTATATAGTGCTGAAGCTTCCTGACTGGTATGTCCATTTGATCGTTCGTCCAAATGCACTTCCCTGTTACAGGGTCCAAGGTTCCGCCAGCCCCAAAGAACCAAGTCTGGCAATGGTCTGGCCAGTTAATTGTCTTTGGTTCGATCCCTTTATCAACCAGATCATTCTCAGTCTTGGCCCACTTAGGCCGGGCTACGAGGTAGCCACCTGACCCCGTGCGATGGTGATGCTTCTTCTTCGCAGCATTTTGCTTGTTTGTCGCCGACATCTTCTTACTCTTTTCCGATGTCTTGTGGGCCACAAATGCGGGCCAGTCATCTCTGATCTTCTCATATCTGCCCTTGAAATCTGGTGTCTCATTATTTTCGACAAACTTATTCAGCTCTTTCTTCTACCTCCTGAATAGTTCTGCCATCCTCTTAGGAGCAAAAGACTTGATTAATTGCTCTTTAACTGGCTTCTCTCGATTATCCTCTGGCGGTAGGGTGAAATTTGACTTCAGCTCAGTCCAAAGATCATTTTTCTGCATATCATTGACATAAGACACCTCAGGGTCTTCTGTAGCCGGCTTAAACCATTGCTGGATGCTGATCGGGATCTTGTCCCTAACCAAAACTCCGCACTGAGCAACAAATGTTCTCTTTGTCCAGAGGGGTTCAATCGGTTGGCCGTCGGGCGCGATTGCTGTGATCTCAAACTTTTCATCCGAGCTCAACTTTTTCTTCGGGCCTCGTCCTTTACCGAAGTTGTGCTCGATCCGGAGGGCTAGAAAAAAGAACAAAGACTTAATTAATATGTGTACATACCAAAACAATGAATGCATCAATTAGCTAGTCAGCAGAAGCTTAACTAATATATATACCTGGCCGGACTCGGTTCGGTCACCGAAGACGTCATCACGGTCTCCTTCTTGCACCGGCATTGGGTCACCGGAGCCGTCGAGGGTCAGGGTCGCCGAACGGTAGAGGAAACCCTAAATAGAAAGTATCGTGGGTGTGAGATACATGTGGCCGTCGGTGTCGGACACTACATCCACGTACCACCAGTGGCGCGGGCTTCGACGCCCACGTCACTTGTGGGACGTGGATGTAGTGTCCGACACCGACGGTACATGTATCTCACACCGATGATACTTTCTATTTAGGGTTTCTCCTCTACCGCTCGGCGACCCTCGAGGACCCTCATTCCCGATAAAATAAAGAGGAAGAATAAGAAAAAAGAGAGGAGAAGAACTCCTCTATTCTTTCTTCTCCTCTTTTTTTTCTTCTTCCTCTTCTTTTTTTATCCTCTTCTTCCTCTCATGTTCGAGAGGATCGCCGAGGGGTCGGGAGGTTGCCTAGTGTCAAAGAATTCAACAAAACCATGTCTTCATCATTAGGCGAAAGTAACAGGTGCATGATGGTACGAAGCTCTCCAAAGTTATTTTGGAACGGAGTCCCAGATAAGATAATTCGCTTTCTGGTACAAAGGTCAGCAAGAACCTTCCAAATATCGTTATTTGGAAGGCCTTTGCTGAAATTCATACAAAAAGGCAAATTATCCTATCCAGGACACCATTCCAAAATAACTTTGGAGGACTTCGTCATGCCCTGGTTACTTCCGGCTAATGATGAAGCCATGGATTTCTTCAATACTTTCACACTAGGAAACCTCTCTTGACCCCTCGGTGATCCTCGACCCCTCGAACCCTCGACGACCCTAGACCCCTCGACCCCTCGAACCCTCGACGACCCTAGACCCCCTCTCGACCCCCTCATGTCGAAGTTATCGGGTAGGGTGTATATCGACAACGACATACCCAATACATGCATACATACATACATATCACATGCATCCATACATATATGAAAAAAATTAATATCTACTAATTAACAACCTAAATAAAAAAACTAATATATATAGGAAGAAGAAGAAAAAAGAAGAGAAGAAGGAATAGAGGAGAAGACTTCCTCTTCTTCCTCTCCTCTTCTTCTCCCTCTTCTTCTCCCTCTTCTTCCCCTTCTTCCCTCGACCCCCTAAACTAGTTCTCAACCCTCGACCCCCTAAACTAGTTCTCAACCCTCGACCCCCTAAACTAGTTCTCGACCCCCCCTCATGTCAAAGTTATCAGGGAGGGGGTATATCGACCCCCCCTCATGTCGAAGTTATCGGGGAGGGTTATATCGATCCCCCCTCCTGTCGAAGTTAACGGGGAGGGGGTATATCGACAATGACATGCATACATGGAAAAAATGCTATCCATCTATACATACATAGCCACATACATATATACATGGAAATAATGCTATGAAAAAAAATATGAACCAAAAAATGCTATGAACAAAAAAAATAATACACATAAACAAAAAAATACATATATGAACAAAAAATGCTCTGAACAAAAAAAATAATACACATATATGAACATATATACATACATATAGCCACATACATATATACATTATATATACGTACAAAAAATGAAAAAAATGATAAACAGGTGGCGGCGGCACACAGCAGCGAGGTTGACTGGCGAGGGCGACGGCGGGGGCGGCGAGGGCGTCAGCGAGGGCGGCGGCGAGGGCGTCGGCGAGGGCGGCGGATGGCTCGGGGAGGAGGGCGACGAGGGTGGCACGGGCTGTGGGAGGAGGTCTCGGGGACGACGGCGAGATTGGGGCCGGCGCGGGCTTGGGGACGACGGTGAGCTCGAGGGGCGGCGCGGGCTTGGGGACGAAGGCGAGCTCAAGGGGCCGTGCGAGCTCCGGGGCGGCGCGGGCTCGGGGGCGGCGCGGGCTCGAGGAGCGGGCGGCAGCTGCGACGAGGAGCGGGCGGTGACGGCGACGGCGACGGCGAGCACGGGCAGCCTGGCGGCGTCGTCGGGGCGGGGTGGAAGAAACTGAACCAAAATTTTCACAAGTATGGCTTATATAGACGGAGCATTGGTCACGGTTCGTGGCACAAACCTTGACCAATGCCCCCCTTTAGTCCCGGTTGGTGCCACCAACCGAGACCAAAGGCCGCCGCTTCCCGCCCTTTTTGGGCGGGAAGCGGCGGCCTTTGGTCTCGGTTGGTGGCACCAACCGGGACTAAAGGGGGGCATTGGTCACGGTTTAAGGGCGGGAAGAGGCGGCCTTTGGTCTCGGTTGGTGGCACCAACCGGGACTAAAGGGGGGCATTGGTCAAGGTTTGTGCCACGAATCGTGGCCAATAGCCCCCTTTAGTCCCGGTTGGTGCCACCAACCGGGACCAAAGGCCTTGTGCGGCTGCTGCGTCGAAAGTTTAGTCCTACCTCGCTAGTTGATAGGGGTGCATAGTGGTTTATAAGCCCCATTGCCGCACCCCTCTCGAGCTCCTCTCCATTGCAGGCTTACGGGCCTAATTGTCACTACTATGCCTGTGGGCCTACTAGGCCTCCTGCGGGCCTGAATCCTGGCCCTTGGATGGGTTTCTAGTCGTATTCAGGCCATGGGGGCCTAGTAGGTGGCATTTTTTTGTTTTTTGTTGCTTTATTTATTTTATTTTGTTTTTGCTTTATTTTTTAATTCTTTATGCTTTTAGTTTTAGAAAAATTATAAACTTTTTGTTAATGCCATTAGTTTTCAAATTTGAAAACACTTTTTTTGTTTTTTTGTTTTCTTTGTTGCTTTATTTATTTTATTTTGTTTCTACTTACAACAAAATACTTATTGTTGCTATTTTTTTCCAGTTTTTTTGTTTTATTTTCTGCATTATTTATTGTCTTTTGTTTTTTGCTTTATTTTTTTATTCTTTTTGCTTTTAGTTTTAGAAAAATTATAAACTTTCTGTTAGTGCCATTAGTTTTCAAATTTGAAAACACTTTTTTAGTTTTTTTGTTTTCTTTGTTGCTTTATTTATTTTATTTTGTTATTAACTTTACTATAAAAATAGTTTTTTCCTGTTTTTTTGATTTGTTTTTTGCATTATTTATTTTCTTTTATTTTTTGCTTTAATTTTTAATTCTGTTTGCTTTTAGGTTAGCAAAATTATAAACTTTCTGTTAGTGCCATTAGTTTTAGAAAAATTATAAACTTTCTGTTAGTACCATTAGTTTTCAAATTTGAATAGTTAAAATTTGAATTCTTTGAAAATTGTTTGAATCACAAGTTTGTGATTAACTTACTAAAAAAATGAGAATAGATGCGCTTATAGAGAAAATTCAACCTAAATTCCTAGTAAATTTCTATGAATTTCAGAGAAATTCACTATGAATTTAGGTTAAACTTTTCTCTATTAGGGCATCTATTTTAACTTTGAGAGGAGCTCAACAAGGCAGAGAGGGAAGGGCTTATAAACCGGGGTGAGCCCCCTTCGGTTGGCGATGTGGGACTAAACTCTGCTCGCAACGAGGACCAACCCTTTAGTCCCGGTTTGTGGCACAAACCGGGACTAATGGTCATGGGCCAGGGGCGAGGAGCAAAATTATAAACTTTCTGTTAGTGCCATTAGTTTTAGAAAGTTGAAAGTTGAAAGTTGGCATGGGCCAGGGACTAATGGTCATGGTATTACGAGGGCCGAACCATAAGACATGAAAGCATTTCAAATGAACTCTGAAAAAGTTGAAAGTTGGCATGGTATCATAATTTCACCCACATAGCATGTGCATGTACAAAACGGACAATGGTAGCATGTTCGTGTGTTACAAAGTTGGCATGGTATCATCATAATAGTTGCGGGAGAAAGTCTTCACTTTTTCTTCGCTTGTGTCATTTGCTTATTGCGCCGTAACCATGGATAATCTTCATTGTTTATCAGGATGCTTGGGTCAGCCTTGACATTGAAGGGAGGAATTTCATGAAACTTTTCATAATCTTCAGACATGTCTGTCTTGCCGTCCACTCCCAGGATGTCCCTTTTTCCTGAAAGAACTATGTGGCGCTTTGGCTCATCGTATGATGTATTCGCTTCCTTATCTTTTTTTTCTCGGTTTGGTAGACATGTCCTTCACATAGATAACCTGTGCCACATCATTGGCTAGGACGAACGGTTCGTCAGTGTACCCAAGATTTTTCAGATCCACTGTTGTCATTCCGTACTGTGGGTCTACCTGTACCCCGCCGCCTAACAGATTGACCCATTTGCACTTAAACAAAGGGACCTTAAAATCAGGTCCGTAGTCAAGTTCCCATATGTCCACTATGTAACCATAATATGTGTCCTTTCTGCTCTCGGTTGCTACTTCAAAGCGGACACCGCTGTTTTGGTTGGTGCTCTTTTGATCTTGGGCGATCGTGTAAAATGTATTCCCATTTATCTCGTATCCTTTGTAAGTCAATACAGTCAAAGATGGTCCCCTGGACAACAAGTACAACTCATCACAAACAGTGTTGTCACCTCTGAGACGTGTTTCCAACCAACTGCTGAAAGTCCTGATGTGTTCACATGTAATCCAGTCGTCGCACTGCTCCAGGTGTTTGGAGCGCAGACTGTTCTTGTGTTCATCGACATACGGGGCCACCAAGGTAGAGTTCTGTAGAACTGTGTAGTTTGCTTGAGACCAAGAATATCCGTCCCTGCATATTATTGAGTCTCTTCCAAGAGTGCCTTTTCCAGTCAGTCTCCCCTCATACCGCGATTTAGGGAGACCTATCTTCTTAAGGCCAGGAATGAAGTCAACACAAAACCCGATAACATCCTCTGTTTGATGGCCCATGGAGATGCTTCCTTCTGGCCTAGCGTGGTTACGGACATATTTCTTTAGGACTCCCATGAACCTCTCAAAGGGTAACATATTGTGTAGAAATACGGGCCCAGGATGACAATCTCGTCAACGACATGAACTAGGACGTGCGTCATGATATCGAAGAAGGATGGTGGGAACACCAGCTCGAAACTGACAAGACATTGCGCCACATCACTCCTTAGCCTTGGTACGATTTCTGGATCGATCACCTTCTGAGAGATTGCATTGAGGAATGCACATAGCTTCACAATGGATAATCGGACGTTTCCGGTAGAAGCCCCCTCAATGCAACCAGAAGCAGTTGCGTCATAATCATGTGGCAGTCATGAGACTTTAGGTTCTGAAACTTTTTCTCTGGCATATTTATTATTCCCTTTATATTCGACGAGAAGCCAGTCGTGACCTTCATACTGAGCAGGCATTCAAAGAAGATTTCTTTCTCTTCTTTCGTAAGAGCGTAGCTGGCAGGACCTTTATACTGCTTCGGAGGCATGCCGTCTTTTTCGTGCAAACGTTGCAGTTCCTCCCGTGCCTCAGGTGTATCTTTTGTCTTCCCATACACGCCCAAGAAGCCTAGCAGGTTCACGCAAAGGTTCTTCGTCACGTGCATCACGTCGATTGAGGAGCGGACCTCTAGGTCTTTCCAGTAGGGTAGGTCCCAAAATATAGATTTCTTCTTCCACATGGGTGCGTGTCCCTCAGCGTCATTCGGAACAGCTAGTCCACCGGGACCCTTTCCAAAGATTACGTAGTGTAAATCATTGACCATAGCAAGCACGTGATCACCGGTGCGCATGGCGGGCTTCTTCCGGTGATCTGCCTCGCCTTTGAAATGCTTGCCTTTCTTTCGACATTGATGGTTGGTCGGAAGAAATCGACGATGGCCCAGGTACACATTCTTCCTGCATTTGTCCAGGTATATACTTTCAGTGTCATCTAAACAGTGCGTGCATGCGTGGTATCCTTTGTTTGTCTGTCCTGAAAGGTTACTGAGAGCGGGCCAATCGTTGATGGTCACGAACAGCAACGCCTTAAGGTTAAATTCCTCCTGTCTGTGCTCATCCCACGTACGTACACCGTTTCCATTCCACAGCTGTAAAAGTTCTTCAACTAATGGCCTTAGGTACACATCAATTTCGTTGCCGGGTTGCTTAGGGCCTTGGATGAGAACTGGCATCATAATGAACTTCCGCTTCATGCACATCCAAGGAGGAAGGTTATACATACATAGAGTCACGGGCCAGGTGCTGTGATTGCTGCTCTGCTCCCCGAAAGGATTAATGCCATCCGCGCTTAAAGCAAACCATACATTCCTTGGGTCCTTTGCAAACTCATCCCAGTACTTTCTCTCGATTTTTCTCCACTGCGACCCGTCAGCGGGTGCTCTCAACTTCCCATCTTTCTTTCGGTTCTCACTGTGCCATCGCATCAACTTGGCATGCTCTTCGTTTCTGAACAGACGTTTCAACCGTGGTATTATAGGAGCATACCACATCACCTTCGCAGGAACCCTCTTCCTGGGGGGCTCGCCGTCAACATCACCAGGGTCATCTCGTCTGATCTTATACCGCAATGCACCGCATACCGGGCATGCGTTCAGATCCTTGTATGCACCGCGGTAGAGGATGCAGTCATTAGGGCATGCATGTATCTTCTCCACCTCCAATCCTAGAGGGCATACGACCTTCTTTGCTGCGTATGTACTGTCGGGCAATTCGTTATCCTTTGGAAGCTTCTTCTTCAATATTTTCAGTAGCTTCTCAAATCCTTTGTCAGCCACAGCATTCTCTGCCTTCCACTGCAGCAATTCCAGTACGGTACCGAGCTTTGTGTTGCCATCTTCGCAATTGGGGTATAACCCTTTTTTGTGATCCTCTAACATGCGATCGAACTTCAGCTTCTCCTTTTGACTTTCGCATTGCGTCCTTGCATCGACAATGACCCGGCGGAGATCATCATCATCGGGCACATCGTCTGGTTCCTCTTGATCTTCAGCAGCTTCACCCGTTGCAGCATCATTGGGCACATCGTCTGGTTCCTCTTGATCTTCACCAGCTCCCCCCGTTGCAGCATCACCGTATTCAGGGGGCACATAGTTGTCATCGTACTCTTCTTCTTCGCCGTCTTCCATCATAACCCCTATTTCTCCGTGCCTCGTCCAAACATTATAGTGTGGCATGAAACCCTTGTAAAGCAGGTGGGAGTGAAGGATTTTTCCGGTTAGAGTAAGACCTCGTATTCTCACATTCAGTGCATGGACACCACATGAAACCATTCTGCTTGTTTGCCTCAGCCGCATCGAGAAACTCATGCACGCCCTTAATGTACTCGCGGGTGTGTCTGTCACCGTACATCCATTGCCGGTTCATCTGCGTGCATTATATATAATTAAGTGTCCAAATTAATAGAAGTTCATCATCACATTAAAACCAAAGTGCATACATAGTTCTCATCTAACAACATATAGCTCTCCAGAGCGTCTAATTAATTAAACCATACATTGAAACTATGTAAAACATTTCAATGCGAAAACAAATGCGATCATAATCGCAACCAAGGTAACAATTGATCCAACGGCATAATGATACCAAGCCTCGGTATGAATGGCATATTTTCTAATCTTTCTAATCTTCAAGCGCATTGCATCCATCTTGATCTTGTGATCATCGACGACATCCGCAACATGCAACTCCAATATCATCTTCTCCTCCTCATTTTTTTATTTTTTCCTTCAACAAATTGTTTTCTTCTTCAACTAAATTTAACCTCTCGACAATAGGGTCGGTTGGCATTTCCGATTCACATACATCCTACATAAATAAAATCTATGTCATGTTGGTCGGCATAATTTTCATAAACAATAAATGAACCAATAGTTATAAAGATAATATATATACCACATCCGAATCATAGACAGGACGAGGGCCGACGGGGGCGGATACCAAAACCATCGCACTATATAAGATGCAATAATAAAAGTAAGAAAATAATACAAGTATCTATGTAAACATACAAGTAAGAATATTTTTCCTTTCAGAAAGAAGATAAAACAAGAGGCTCACCATGGTGGTGCCGGTGATGAGCTCGGCGCGGGTGATCGACGGCGGTGAAGACGGGGACAGGGCGTGACGGACCGCTAAACCTAGACAAATATTATGGAAAATGGAGCTTGGAGGTCGAGCTTGGAGAGGAGAAAGCTTAAGTAGTGTGGCTCGGGCATTCCATCGAACACCTTGTGTGCATAGGAGGTGAGCTAGAGCACCACCAAGCCCTCTCCCCCTCGGCCAGAGAAAAACAGAGCACTGGGGTGCTCATCTCGCGAGCGAGGGGTATATATAGGCACCTCATTGGTCCCGGTTGGTGACATGAGCCGGGACTAAAGGGGAGCCTTTGGTCCCGGTTCAAGCCAGCAACCGGGACCAATGGTGGTGGGCCAGGAGCGAGGCCCATTGGTCCCGGTTCATCCCACCAACCAGGACCAAAAGGTCCAGATGAACTGGGACCAATGGCCCACGTGGCCCGGCCGGCCCCCTGGGCTCACGAACCGGGACCAATGCCCACATTGGTCCCGGTTCTGGACAAAACCGGGACTAATGGGCTGACCCGGCCTGGACCAAAGCCCTATTTTCTACTAGTGATGGCCAAAGAAAGTTCATCCCTACAAAATCATATAGTTTAGTCATGCTCCATTTTGGTCACACAAGAATGCACTCATCATGCACAACCCCGATGTAAAGCCAAGCAATTGTTTCATACTTTAGTAATATCAAACTTTATAAACCTTCATGCAATACATGAGCGTGAGCCATGGATATAGCACTATGGGTGGAATAGAGTATAATGATGGGGGTTATGTGGAGAAGACAAAAAAGGAGAAAGTCTCACATCAATGAGGCTAATCAATGAGCTATGGAGATGCCCATCGATTGATGTTAATGCAAGGAGTAGGATTGCCATGCAACGGATGCACTAGAGCTATAAATGTATGAAAGCTCAACGACAGAAACTAGTGGGTGTGCATCCAACTTGCTTGCTCACGATGACCTAGGGCACTTGAGAAGGCCCATTGTTGGAATATACGATCCAAGATCTATAATGAAAATTCCCACTAGTATATGAAAGTGACAAAACAAGAGACTCTCTATCATGAAGATCATGGTGCTACTTTGAAGCACAAGTGTGGGAAAAGGATAGTAGCAATGTCCCTTTTCAATTTTTTGGGACTTTTTTATTTGGCCTTTCTCTTTTTTTTTTCTCTTTTTTTATTGGGACAATGTTATATCAAATGATGATCATCACACTTCTATTTATTTACAACTCAATGATTACAACTCGATACTAGAACAAGGTATGACTCTATATGAATACCTCCGGCGGTGTACCGGGATATGCAATGAACCAAGAGTGACATGCCTGAAAGAATTATGAACGGTGGCTTTGCCACAAATACTATGTCAACTACATGATCATGCTAAACAATATGACAATGATGAACGTGTCATGATAAACGGGATGGTGGAAAGTTGCATGGCAATATATCTCGGAATGGCTATGGAAATGCCATAATAGGTAGGTATGTGGCTATTTTGAGGAAGATATAAGGTGGTTTATGTGTGAAAGAGCGTATCATATCACGGGGTTTAAATGCACCGGCGAAGTTTGCACCAAGTCTCAATGTGAGAAAGGGTAATGCACGGTACCGAAGAGGCTAGCAATGATAGAAAGGTGAGAGTGCGTATAATCCATGGACTCAAGATTAGTCATAAAGAACTCACATACTTATTGCAAAAATCTACAAGTCATAAGAAACCAAGCACTATGCGCATGCTCCTAGGGGGATAGATTGGTAGGAAAAGACCATCGCTCGTCCCCGACCGCCACTCATAAGGAGGACAATCAAAGAACACCTCATGTTTCAAATTTGTTACATATAGTTTACCATACATGCATGCTACGGGACTTGCAAACTTCAACACATGTATTTCTCAAATTCACAACTACTCAACTAGCACAACTTTAATATCACTACCTCCATATCTCAAAACAATCATCAAGCATCAAACTTCTCTTAGTATTCAAAACACTCATAAGAAAGTTTTTACTAATCTTGAATACCTAGCATATTAGGATTATTTAAGCAAATTACCATGATATTTAAGATTCTCAAAATAATCTAAATGAAGCATGAGAGATCAATAGTTTCTATAAAACAAATCCACCACCGTGCCCTAAAAGATATAAGTGAAGTACTAGAGCAAAACTATATAACTCAAAAGATATAAGTGAAGCACATAAAGTATTCTAATAATTTCCGAATCATGTGTGTCTCTCTCAAAAGGTGTGTACAGCAAAGATCATTGTGGTAAACTAAAAAGAAAAGACTCAAATCATACAAGACGCTCCAAGCAAAACACATATCATGTGGTGAATAAAAATATAGCTCCAAGTAAAGTTACCGATGGAAGTATACGAAAGAGGGGATGCCTTCTTGGGCATCCCCAAGCTTTGGCTTTTTGGTGTCCTTATATTATCTTGGGGGTGCTATGGGCATACCCAATATTAGGCTCTTGCCACTCCTTGTTCCGTAATCCATCAAATCCTTACCCAAAACTTGCAAACTTCACAACACAAAACATAAAGTAGAAAATCTCGTGAGCTCCGTTAGCGAAAGAAAACAAAACACCACTTCAAGGTACTATAATGAACTCATTCTTTATTTAGATTGGTGTTAAACCTACTGTATTCCAACTTATCTATGGTTTATAAACTATTTTACTAGCCATAGATTCATCAAAATAAGCAAACAACACACGAAAAACAGAATCTGTCAAAAACAGAACAGTCTGTAGTAATCTGTAGCTAGCGCAAGATCTGGAACCCCAAAAATTCTAATTGCTGGACATGAGGAATTTATTTATTAATCATCTGCAAAAAGAGTTAACTAAATAGAACTTTCCAAATAAAAATGGCAGCAGTTCTCGTGAGTGCTAAAGTTTCTGTTTTTTACAGCAAGATTAACAAGACTTTCGCCAAGTCTTCCCAACGGTTCTACTTAGCACAAACACTAATTAAACAAAAAAAATACAACTAGAGCAGGGGATAGATAAATTATTTATTACTAAACAGGAGCAAAAAGTAAGGAATAAAAATAAAATTGGGTTGCCTCCCAACAAGCGCTATCGTTTAGCGCCCCTAGCTAGGCATAAAAAGCAAGGATAGATCTAGGTATTACCATCTTTGGTTTTAGCGAAGAAAAGAGCAAACTTGCTATATATGGAATTAGTCTTTTTATTTTCATAAAGCACATGGCTATTAATGGTAGAAGAAATATTAAGTATGTTATGGAAATTTGTATCTAAGCTAGCCTTCATCTCTTTGATTGATTCGTTTTGGTAAGAGAGCAATATAGATGTAGATTCAACTTTCTCATTCATGGGGTGCCCAAATATGGTTTTCATCTTCTCATAAGTGTCTACGGCATCCCCTTCAAGAAAGCCTTCTTCAAATATAGAATCTAAGACATGCTTAAAAGAAGAAGGAAAGGCAATATAAAAGCTTTATAAGTAAATTTCAATTTGGTATTGAGGCACATAGCTCGCCCTGATCCTTAATAGTCTATACCAAGCATCTTTCAAAGATTCATCAAGTAAATAATGAAAAATTACGGAATCATCTTCATCAAAATTATTAAGATTCTCATTGATAACTCCGGTAGGTTTTTCCATAGTATCCTTATTTATCAGCTTAGCAAGAATAGAAGGGTTGTCCAAAGTACTAAAACTCGGGAAAGAACCCCCAACCCTATTTGATTCAGACACAGCGGAAGAAAAGCGAGCGAGAAAAAGAGAGGCAAATAAAATGGCAAGGGTGAAGTGGGGGAGAGGAAAACGAGAGGCAAATGGCAAATAATGTAATGCGGGAGATAAGGGTTTGTGATGGGTACTTGGTATGTTGACTTTTGCGTAGACCTCCCCGGCAATGGCGCCAGATATCCTTCTTGCTACCTCTTGAGCACTGCGTTGATTTTCCCTTGAAGAGGAAAGGGTGATGCAGCAAAGTAGCGTAAGTATTTTCCTCAGTTTTTGAGAACCAACGGATCAATCCAGTAGGAGGCTACGCGCGAGTCCCTCGCACCTACACAAAACAAATAAATCCTCGCAACCAACGCGATAAGGGGTTGTCAATCCCTACACAGTCACTTATGAGAGCGAGATCTGATAGATATGATAAGATAATACTTTTGGTATTTTTATGATAAAGATGCAAAGTAAAATAAAAGGCAATGGAAATAACTAAGTATTGGAAGATTAATATGATGGAAGATTGACCCGGGGGCCATAGGTTTCACTAGTGGCTTCTCTCAAGAGCATAAATATTTTACTGTGGGTGAACAAATTACTGCTGAGCAATTGACAGAATTGAGCATAGTTATGAGAATATCTAGGTATGATCATGTATATAGGAATCACGTCCGAGACAAGTAGACCGACTCCTGCCTGCATCTACTACTATTACTCCACACATCGACTGCTATCCAACATGCATCTAGAGTATTAAGTTCATAAGAATAGAGTAACACTTTAAGCAAGATGACATGATGTAGAGGGATAAATTCATGCAATATGATAAAAAACCCATCTTGTTATCCTCGATGGCAACAATACAATACGTGCCTTGCTGTCCCTATTGTCACTGGGAAAGGACACCGCAAGATTGAACCCAAAGCTAAGCACTTCTCCCATTGCAAGAAAGATCAATCTAGTAGGCCAGACCAAACTGATAATTCGAAGAGACTCGCAAAGATAACTAATCATACATAAAAGAATCCAGGGAAGATTCAAATATTGTTCATAGATAAACTTGATCATAAACCCACAATTCATCGGTCTCAACAAACACACCGCAAAAGAAGATTACATCGAATAGATTTCCACGAGAGAGGGGGAGGACATTGTATTGAGATCCAAATAGAGAGAAGAAGCCATCTAGTTAATAACTATGGAACCGAAGGTATGAGGTAAACTACTCACACATCATCGGAGAGGCTATGGTGTTGATGTAGAAGGCCTTCGTGATCGATGCCCCCTCCGGCGGAGCTCCAGAACAGGCCCCAAGATGGGATCTCGTGGATACAGAAAGTTACGGCGGTGGAATTAGGATTTTGGCTCTGTATCTGATCGTTTGGGGGTACATAGGTATATATAGGAGTAAGGAGTACGTCGGTGGAGCAACAGGGGGGGCCACGAGGGTGGAGGGCGCGCCTAGGGGGGGTAGGCGGGCCCCCTACCTTGTGGCTTCCCTGTTTGTTTCTTGACGTAGGGTCCATGTGTCCTGGATCATGTTTGTTCCGAAAATCACGTTCCCGAAGGTTTCATTCCATTTTGACTCCGTTTGATATTCTTTTTCTGCAAAACTCTGAAATAGGCAAAAAAACAGCAATTCTAGGCTGGGCCTCCAGTTAATAGGTTAGTCCCAAAAATAATATAAAAGTGAATAATAAAGCCCAATAATGTCCAAAACAGAAGATAATATAGCATGGAGCAATCAAAAATTATAGATACGTTGGAGACGTATCAGGACCAAAGAAAATCCATCAGCAGCTCAGGAGCTGGGGTTTTTGTTATTTTTTTGAAAGGGGGGTGGTTGGGGCTTTTGGAGGGTTAATTTAGGGGTTTCATATATTGTGTTAGCTAGCTAATATAGATAAGGGACCTCTCTTATCTCCGTGCTTGGTCGATGCTACATACTATACGTATAGAGAGGACTCGATACGCTAGGTATTAAGAAAATGAAGGAAACCATTAAGTACACAAGATCATCATGAACATATATAGTGAGAAGTGTTCGACATCTCCTTCTCTGAGAGATTGGTCGAACAACAAGTTTTCATATTATCTATCCGACACTACTAGCTACATATATACAATATAAGATCTCTTATAATCCCTAACATCTGAAGTCAAGTTCCACATGGTATTCTCCGACTGGATTGATGACGTGGTCAAGAAAGAATCCTGCCAATTCCTCTTGAGTTGCTCGTATGCGATCTTTTGGTAGGAGTTCATCCCGCATCTTCCAGATCTAAATTGAAGAAGAGGGTCAATACATGTGTATGAATGAGACTCAACACAAATCATGGTAATAAAATAAAATTGTGAATATTTTTGTTTACGCACTTGATATTGTTTTTCAGAGTAGCGTGCTTATTAGAGGCCATCGCATTGTAGATGAACTCACAAACGTAGTATCCACATAAATCATTTCCGTCTTCCTGCCACAAGCACTTTACGAGAAATAGAGGTCAATCAAATTGATAAGCAAGCATGCTAAATGGTATTGATGAAACTATCTAGAATCAATGGGAGATGCGTGGAACTATGTAGTAGCACTTACTTTCGGGTGTTTAAATCGCAGCTCAGTCGGCAATCCAGGAGAAATTGCGGTAAATCTTTCCAAACCCTGTCAGACAAAGAAAATAATTACTTGATATTAGGAAATGAACAAAGTTGCCGATATGGTGCGATAATGATCGATTGAACTTACTTCTGGAGCATTCGATTCATGTCCACATAGTCCTCGGGATCTTTTCGTCTCGAGTGTAAGACGGTTACTACTCCTTGCTCAACCTTAATCTCTATGAGAATAAAGTGGAAGCTGTGCACGCATGCATAACTCCTCAGTTACATTACTATAACCTCGAGTAATAAGGGAAACTGAATACGCACAAGACAGTAACACTCACTTGAAGTTGTAAAGAAAGAGTATTTTATCTTTGCTTTGATTTTTGAGCAAGGATTGTAGCAAGTTGTCCTTGGTTTCTGAGACATTGTGTTTAACCATCCATTCATGTATGACATTTGGGTTAATGAACCCAATGCCATAGATTTGTTCTTTTCTGCATTCGACGATCACTAGTACAATGACGTCCTAAACAAACTGTTTAAAACCGCTTTCCACGACGACATTTGGAACCGCCGCAAAGTGAGTGTGGGCAATAGGGGGGGTCCTTCCCACATGACCCAAAAATCGTTGGGGATAGGCCCTCCTGGGACCCAGGCTGGGGCTGTGTGCGATCGGGCGAGGCATGGAAACCCAATCATTTTCGTAGGTATGTACATCCCACACGGTGAATCCCAGAAATCATTTCCGTAGGTATGTACATCCCACACGGTGAATCCCAGAAATCATTTCTGTAGTTATGTACATCCCAGGCGGTGAATCTCAGAAATCATTTCCGTAGGTATGTACATCCCACACGGTGAATCCCAGAAAATCATTTCCGTAGGTATGTACATCCCACACAGTTCTTTGTGTGGAAACGTTTGTGCAAGGTGACCGTACGCAAACAGTTCGCTGCCGGAAGCCGTGTGTGATTGTTAGTTGATCGAACACGCCTACTGAGGGAGTCCTGGATTAGGGGGTCTCCGGACAGCCAGACAAGAACCTTTGGCCGGACTGTTGGACTATGAAGATACAAGATTGAAGACTTCGTCCCATGTCCGGATGGGACTTTACTTGGCGTAGAAGGCAAGATAGGCAATACGTATATGTATATCTCCTCCCTTGTAACCGACCTTGTGTAACCCTAGCCCCCTCTGGTGTCTATATAAACCGGAGGGTTTTAGTCCGTAGGACAACATACAATCATACCATAGGCTAGCTTCTAGGGTTTAGCCTCTCTGATCTCGTGGTAGATCTACTCTTGTAATAATCATATCATCAAGAACAATCAAGCAGGACATAGGGTTTTACCTCTATCAAGAGGGCCCGAACTTGGGTAAACATCGTGTCCCCTGCCTCCTATTACCATCCGCCTTAGACGCACAGTTCGGGACCCCCTACCCGAGATCCGCCGGTTTTGACACCGACATTGGTGCTTTCATTGAGAGTTCCACTTTGTCGTCATCATAAGGAAGATGGCTCGCCTTGTTGTCAAGGACAACATCACCTCTGGGGGAGCCCTGGCTGTAGGCCAAACTCTCCGACTAAGCGGCTTCGTCATGACCACCTGCTCGGCCGCTGCGCCGACGATGACCTCTCGGGTCATCGAAAATAGCCTCCACATCGGCTCAAAATTTGCCGAGTAGATGGATCCAATGGATCTCTCCTCTTTAAACGAGCTCTTGGATCGTATTGCCGCTCTGGGAGTCACTACTGACTACGATCGGATCGGGCTTAAACCCGACCAAAGGGAGATTAACTCTCCACCAGCCACCCATCAGATAGCGGTGGTGGAGGAGCAATGCAGCGGTTCTCCCTCTATCCTGAGGACGAACTATGTCCGGATTCCCGAGCTCTCCAAACAGGATACTCGCTCACGGGAGGATGCCGCCCTAACCCTGAATCCAGAATCAGGCCGCATACCGAACCCACAGGGCAACATCCTGGAGCCCGAACTTCCAAGATCGGCTCCCCTGCCCTGGGATCACAGATTGGGTCAACATCTGGACTTAAATCCACCCACCCACCCAGATACAAACTATCTTTCCCACATTAGGCAAGCGCCCCAAGAGACAGTACATCACTATTGGGCCAGATTCCTCCTTGTAATGAACAAGGTCAAGGACTGTCGTGAGGAAGATGCAATTTCGTTCTTTTTCAACAATTGCACAAACAAGGGAGTCCTCAACGCCATAAGTCGCCGCGACGTAGCACACTTCGCTGACTTGGCGGACATAGTACGTAAATACTGTGCGATGGAAAGTGCCTGGAAAACCCAAACGCAATTTTGGGATAATCCGGCTCTGACAAAACTCCCAGTCCGAACTAAAAGGGCGCACTCTCATAAGTCGCCCGACCCAATTACAAAGAAGCAAAAGCCCACTACAGGGCGTGCAATCGTATTGGAGGGATGGCTCAACGGGCCCTGCAAAATCCATAGTACAGTGGATACCATATCAACACACAACCTTAGAGCATGTTGGGTACTCCGGCAGGTGGCCAAAAGCAGTGAGGATCTTCTCACCCAAAATACCTCAGAGCACCTTCCCACGGATAAAAACACAGTATTAACAGTCTTCGAGACCTTCGCCTCAAATAATAGGCGTAAGCGAGCACTCCGCGACCTTGCCGAAGTCTGCCACGTGGCAGCAATAAATCCATGGACCGACACAGCTATCACCTTCAACGCCGGTGACGAACCTAAATTCCGAACAGCCCGAGCACCAACTGCTTTGGTCCTCAGTCCAATTGTGGACGGCTTTCGGCTCACTAAGGTGCTCATGGATGGCGGCTACGGATTAAACCTCATTTTTGAGGCGACTCTCCATAAAATGGACATAGACAGCAACCGTATTGAGAAAAGCAGTATGACCTTACGAGGAATCATCCCTAGTCAGGAGGCACATTGCGCTAGGAAAATCACACTTGATGTAGTATTCGGCACTCCGGAGAATTACAGGTCCGAAGAAATTACATTCCAAGTGGCACCGTTCAGTAGCGGATATCATGCCCTTCTAGGGCGGGAGGCATTCACGATTTTTCAAGCCATACCCCATTAAGGGTACATGAAGCTCAAAATGCCCGGACCTAAGGGAATTATCACTCTAGCTAGTGATCTGGACATAGCACTCCGCGCCGAGAACAAAACAGCCGCACTAGCCCTCGAGGCATTGTCCGAAGCCCTTGTGGCGGAGGAGTTAACCGCGTTGCGGTCCACGGTGGACAGGGACTACGTGATACTAGACAAAAGATCCAAGTCCACCTCCTTTAAACCAGCGGATGAAATAGTTAAATTCCAAGTCCATCCAACGGACCCTACAGAAACAGCATCCATTGGGGCACAGTTAGACCCCGCTGTAGACGCCGCACTACGGGAGTTTCTACACGAGAATTGGGATATAATCGCCTGGCATCCTTCAGACATGCCAGGAATCCCACGTGGATTGGCCGAGCATAGCCTTAATATTCTAAAAGGATTCAAGCCGGTCAAGCAGACTCTTCAGCATTTCTCTGAACCTAAGAGACAAGCCATGGGAGAGGAGCTGGCCAAGCTACTCGAAGCCGGATTCATTAAAGAAATAAAACATCCGGATTGGCTAGCAAACCTAGTGATGGTACCAAAAAGGACAAATCCGGGCGCCTATGTGTCGACTTCAAAGACCTTAACAAGGCTCGCCCAAAGGAACCCTTCCCACTCCCTCGCATCGATCAAATCATTGACGCTACCGCAGGACACGAATCATTGTGCTTCCTCGACGCATACTCCGGTTACCACCAGATTAAGATGGCGGAGTCTGATCAAGCCGCAACGGCATTTATAACACCATACGGCCCCTTCTGCTTTAACACAATGCCCTTTGGGCTCAAAAACGCCGGCACAACATATCAGCGCATGATCCAGACATGTCTGGAAAAGCAGATCGGTAAGACTGTGGAGGCATATGTAGACGATGTGGTCATTAAAACCAGACACATCGATTCTTTAATAGACGAGTTGAGGCTCACGTTCACCATTCTCCGAACATACGACATTAAGCTCAATCCGGAAAAATGCGTTTTCGGTGTTCCCGCCGGAAAGCTCCTAGGCTTCATCGTCTCCAGTAGAGGAATTGAAGCAAATCCAGCTGAAATCCGAGCTCTGTCATAGTTGGCTATCCCAACTGACCTCAAGCAAATCCAGAAATTGACTGGATGCATGACAGCTTTAAGCCGATTTATCTCCCGATTAGGAGAAAAGGCACCTCCCCTTTATCGTCTTCTTCGGCGCGCCGAACACTTCGAGTGGACGGACGCAGCCACGGCCAGACTGGAAGAAATCAAAGCCATCCTGGCCGCCAGCCCAATCCTGGCCGTGCCAACTGTTGGCGAACCAATGCTATTATATATAGCGGCAACTCACCAAGTTGTAAGCATAGTGCTCGTCGTCAAATGAGAGATGGACGGACATAAATTACCGCTTCAAAAGCCGGTATATTATGTATCCACCGTCCTCACTCCATGCAAATTACGGTACCCACATTACCAAAAGATAGCATACGCGGTATTTATGGCATCCTGGAAATTACGACACTACTTTCAAGAGTGTTCGATTACGGTGGCATCCGAAGTAACACTCAATGATATAATAAACAACCGTGATGCCACGGGCCGGATTGCCAAATGGGCCATCAAGCTCCTCCCGTTCGACATAACATATAAGCCACGACGAGCCATTAAGTCGCAAGTACTGGCCGATTTCATAGCCGAATGGACAAAGGCCGAACTCCCTAAAGAGTACCACACATACTCCAATTGGATCATGCACTTCGACGGCTCTAAAATACTGGCTGGTCTAGGGGCTGGCGTCGTCCTGACGTCCCCCACTGGAGACACGGTGCAATACGTGCTCCAAATACTATATACGGACTCCAATAACGCAGCCGAATACGAGGCCCTATTACACGGCTTCCAGATGGCAGTCTCCATGGGCATCCAACGCCTAGAGGTGTGTGGGGATTCGAACCTCGCAATACCCAAATAAATGGAGACTTTGAAGCCAAGGATCCGAAAATGGCGGCATATCGCAACGCCGTCCTCAAAATGTCAGCCTGGTTCGAGGGGATGGAATTCCACCATGTGGCTTGGGAAAACAACCAGGCAGCAGATATCCTAGCATGTATCGGCGCTAAACACGACCCTGTCCCACCAAACATCTTCCTGGAAAGACTGTTTAAACCATCCGTGGTATGGTAAGGGGACACCGGCAAAAATAGTCCGGATCCAGCCACAACCCCAGATACCGAACACTCTGACACAATCGGAGGCTCTGCCACCGAAATAACACCTTCAGCCCACGTGATAATGGCCGTCATTGCCCCGTGGACAGAACCATTCCTGGCCTACCTAACTAGACAGGAATTACCCGAGGACCAAAATGAGGCTCGCCACATAGTGCGGCGATCTAAAGCCTACAAGGTCCATGAGGGAGAGCTTTATAAGAAAAGCACACCCGGAGTCCTTCAAAGGTGCATCTCCGAAGAGGAAGGGCGGAAGCTTTTGGCACAAATCCATGTCGGACTCGGCGGCCACCACGCAGCAGCCGGGGCCCTTGTAAGTAAGGCCTTCCGTATAGGTTTTTATTGGCCGACGGCCCGGGAAGATGCACAGCATCTGGTTCAACATTGTGTTGGTTGCCAACTTTTTACAAACCAAAGCCACATGCCACCTACCACCCTCCAAACAATCCCCATTACTTGGCCCTTTGCAGTCTGGGGGCTCGATATGGTCAGACCCCTCAAAGGGGGAACCCATAAGAGAAAATACTTACTGGTCATGGTGGACAAATGCACCAAATGGATAGAAGCCAAACCTGTCAAAACGGCTGAATCCGGACGGGTGATAGACTTCATATCCGGGGTTGTACACCATTATGGTGTCCCCCACAGCATCATCACTGACAACGACACAAACTTTACAACCAACGAGGTGAAACTTTGGTGCAGCAACATGGGCATCAAGCTCGATTATACTTCTGTCTATCATCCGCAAACTAACGGTCAAGTCGAACGAGCGAATGGTCTGATCATGAGTGGTATTAAACCCAGATTAGTCCAGTCCTTAAAGGAATCAGACACCCATTGGGTAGAGGATCTCGACTCCGTACTATGGGGGCTGCAGACCATGCCGAATCGCACCATCGGATACACACTGTTTTTATGGTGTACGGCCCTGAGGCGGTGCTGCCTTGCGACATAATTCATGACTCACCTCGAGTGCGCATGTACGAAGAAAGAGAGGCCGAGCTTGATCGGCAGGACAGTTTGGATGCCCTGGAGGAGGAGTGCGACGTGGCAAAAGCCCGTTCTGCATTCTATCAACAACAGGCTCGAAGGTATCAAAACAAAGAAGTGCAGGCCAAAACCTATAACGTTGGTGAACTAGTTCTGTGCCTGCCGGAGAAGTAAAAGAACAAGCTCAATCCCAAATGGGAAGGTCCCTTCATTATCGACCAGGTTCTGACCGCTGGAGCGTACCATCTGTGGGATGCATCGAATAATCGACTCAAGCCAAACCCATGGAATGCAGCCAGACTCCGAAGATTCTACGCCTAGCGCCGGACTCTATGTTCGTCTCCTTACCTCCATGAATTTTTTGCACATCTGTTTTTTCTCTCTCTTTCTTTCTCTCTTCAAAGCCCTAAAGGGCTAAACTGTGTCTTGGTTACACAATCTTGATGCGCTAACCGCGCTCAATATACCTGGGGGCTTCCTATACAGAAGCTTAATCTAATTATTTTTCCGGGCTTCATGCCCCGCACAAGTGTTATTCTTCCACATGTACCTCTTTTCACCATTATATGCATCGATATGACTTAAGTTTTGGCCAAGCTGGGTTGCCTGGCTCTTGTGTTTATGCCCTACGCTCCCGTTAATTCGGCTAGGACATAAAGGGAGCACCTCTGCGATTGTTACTGCCGGGTCAGCCGGATGTGTACCTCAGACTGGGTGAAGCCGAAAGCTAGCGTTCTTAAGGGAATATTCGGTGGTGAATAAAATATGACTTTCATTTAAATTACTACACGCCCCCAAATGTTTTTGGCCTGCGTCTCGCAGTTCGGACATTCACATTAGGGCATGTGTACCCAGGGAAAGGAACCCTTAACGGAACTATTCTCCCTGGAAGATGTTTCTTACTATCCATGTAATATAACATAACTAGTTGGGTACTTGTCTGTTCAAGCACTTATGACCCCTACGCCTGGTTTCCATGCATACCTTGGTTTTTATATAACCGAGTGGGTGGGTATTCGGATACACTCCGGACTATCGGGTCCAGAGGTCAAAGCGAAAAGGTCCGCCATGACATATGATTTACAATCCGGCTAGGGACATTACATATGTCATTTGAAGTACACAGTCACGAAGACTGATTAAATTCTTCCTCTATACCATCCAACAGGCTATCTAGCCTACAATCCTGTTGGGAATACTTTGTGGCTAATTCTACTTGATCATACACAAAACGGACGGGGATATCTTTCCCATCGGGCCCCACAGGTCCGACCTCGGCCATGTGGTTTGGGTCAGCCTTGGTATATCATGTCTTCACCATAGCCCAGGCTTCCCGTGCACCTAGTCGGCAGGCTGATATCTTTCATAATCGGAAGCGCCGCCGCGCTCCCTTGAGCTTCTCTATAAGCTCCACCATGCCTCCTTGCGGGGACGCGGACGGCCACAAGGCTTCGGCAATACTCTGCATCACCTGCCGAACTTGTTCGTGCAGTGGTGAGAGCTCTGGCAAAAGATCACCCGAGGACCCGGGCATCTCCTCCGTGGGATGACCCGTCAGCATACCTACAGACATAACGCTGTTAGCAGGCTTCTTCGCTGAACTCCTTTAAAAAGTTCGTTCAAGCGCTTCCTAAAAATGCCACGCTGAAGCCATTTATTCTCCTTCACAGAGTCCGCAAGCTGGGCTCGGACGTTCTTCAGTTCCACGCCCAGCCGGATATTGGCATCTTGGAGATCATTTTTCTCCTGCCTGACTCGCGTCAACACGCGCTAGCCAGCATTTCGCTGTCGATCATCACGTGCCGTATCCGCCTCCACGACCTCCGGATTCACTCCGGGGCCACCTGCAACATCTATTGTTAGGTGTGCATATACGCCGCATACTACCTGGTGCTGATATTCTTTGCAATAGACAAAAGATTTACCAGGGGGACCCTTTTTGGACTCCTTCAATGCGGCAACAGCGGCTTCCAGCTGGGCCTTGCACTCGTCCAGCTCTTGAGAGAGTTGGGAATTCTTCTCTGTAAGAACCTGCACAAATAATGATCCTTAAATCAGTTGCATCAACTGTTTCAAGTCTCAGGGGCTACTGATACATACAATCGTCAGATTTGCTTACCCGTACATCCCTTAAATACTGGTCCGTGGCTCTGGCTAGACCATTTTGAGCAGCACGGAGGTACGCGTCTCCAGAACCAGAATTGAAGGCATCAAATGCCTCTAGTGAGAAGCAAGCGTCACAGAGTACGGCCCGGCGACGCCTATGATTCATGGCGCTCTCCACTTCTGAAGTTGTAGCGGACAGTCTATCTGCATCCTCTGTAGGAGGAGTATCCGGTGTCCGCCTCATGTCGGTTTCCGCCTCTATGTCCGTCCTTGGAGCCCGACTGGTGGAAGCGTGATCGGCAGCCTCTCTGGACATATTCCGGTGAGCGTTTTTT
Source organism: Triticum aestivum (assembly GCF_018294505.1). Lineage (NCBI taxonomy): Eukaryota > Viridiplantae > Streptophyta > Magnoliopsida > Poales > Poaceae > Triticum > Triticum aestivum. The sequence goes on along the minus strand of NC_057812.1, from coordinate 708,744,806 downwards.
CTATTAAAGAAACATGGACGTCATTAAATTTTGAGAAATACGACAACCATGGAGCGGGGTTTTTTGTCATACCTCTGCGCCGGCTTCTCCGTCCTGGCCGCCTTCCTTTTTGGCCTACCCGGCCTCGGTGCCTCTTGTTGGCGAGTTGTTGCGGGTTTGGCACGGTCTCCCGAATGCCTTCCCTATAAACACCATATGTATATGGTAGGTGAAGTGTCTAAAAGGTGGATCCTAGTTTTTGGAGTTGGGATTTTGGTTTTTCTTATGTGCGACGCAAGGAGCAGTCCAGGATAGTCGGCCGTAATGGCCACCAGGGCGTCATCACATCTCAATTGATAGAACTGCCTGTCTATCAGTTCCACAAATATGTCTGGATCTTCTTTGAGTCCGGGACAGAGGGACCGATCAGGGTCCTCTGGTTGTGGAGATGGGCTGCTGACCTCCCTTACAGCTTTTCGCAGTTCCTGCCGTAAAATGGCAAGGTGAGTACCTACGACAAAGAATGCAGGAAGAATGGGAGTAAGGAGATATAACTCACCCATCTTGGAGGGTTGTACATGGAGAATCCATCCTGTGGCTTGATGCGGATGAACTCCTCTTGCTCTCCCTTGAACAACTCAGACAGAATTTTTGCTAAAGCAGCAACGGAGTCCGGTCCCTTACGCCCGCAATGGGTGGCATCATCTTCCCTGTTAAAACACCACAGGGGGTGCCCTCGATATTGATGTGGCTGCACTCCCCGCATTATGCATACTGACATAACCTCGATTACAGTCAATCCTGATTGAGCCAGCGCTTTAATCCGGTTCATCAGGTAAAGGACTTCTCCGTTGTCTTCCTCATGGGGGCTCCGTGGGTGCCAGCTTTGGTGTTTCTTTAGAGGAGCATTGTTGAACTCAGGAAGACCCCGCCGAACAGGGTCCGGAAGGGAGACATCCTCCATATAAAACCATTTCGAAGGCCAGTCTTCAAACGTCTTCTTCGAAGTACCGTACAGGTATCCGGTTTCGGCGATGCGCCATATTTCGGCTCCGCCCACTTGATAAAGTGACCTCTTCTGTGTGCGGGGGACGAGCCAAAATAACCTTTTCCACAGCTCGAAATGGGCCTCGCAGCCCAGGAATAACTCGCAAAGGGCAACATAGCCGGCGATGTGTAATTTGGAAGCAGGGGTGAAATTATGCAGTTGGAGGCCGTAAAACTCCAGGAGCCCACAAAGGAACGGATGAATTGGAAATCCGAGTCCCCTTAATAAGTAAGGAACAAGGCACACCTACTCCCCGGTAGAGGGGCTGAGGAAGCTCTCCGCTTGCTCCCCGCCATTGTAGGTGGTGAGCCCAGCTCGGATGGGAACCATATACGCTGGAGGGAGAAATCCCTGAGTCTGCAGTTCGACTAATCGACGGTGTGGGACAGAACACCTCTCCCAATCACCGGGCTTAGGGCTATGGGGGCGGGAGGAGGAGCTGCGGTGGTCGGCCATGTTGGAGTGGATTTTTTCCGAAGCGCGCTCTGATGGATTCTCACTGTGCGACGATGGTATGGATTGGATCTAAGAATCCCCATCCCTTCAATAGACAATTTATTTATCTGGCTGGGGGGCGAATGTAAAAATGCCCTGGCTCCTTGTATTCATTCGACGCATGGAAGATAGCCCTTATTTGGCGCAGAAGCCAAGAAGTCCAACATTTATGGGGCCCAACACTACTTAACAAACATTCAAAATTTGGAGAAGAACCCGCCTTGCAATGCCGAAGACAACACTGCATGCCGGCTCATCGTCATTGAAGCCTGGTTCAGGGGCTACTGAGGGAGTCCTGGATTAGGAGGTCTCCGGAGAGCCGAACTATATCCTTTGGCCGGCCTGTTGGACCATGAAGATACAAGATTGAAGACTTCGTCCCGTGTCTGGATGGGACTTTACTTGGCGTAGAAGGCAAGCTAGGAAATACGGATATGTATATCTCCTCCCTTGTAACCGACCTTGTGTAACCCTAGCCCCCTCCGGTGTCTATATAAACCGGAGGGTTTTAGTCCGTAGGACAACATGGAATCATACCATAGGCTAGCTTCTAGGGTTTAGCCTCTCTGATCTCGTGGTAGATCTACTCTTGTAATACTCGTATCATAAAGAACAATCAAGCATGACATAGTGTTTTACCTCTATCAACAGGGCCCGAACCTGGGTAAACATCGTGTCCCCTGCCTCCTATTACCATCCGCCTTAGACGCACAGTTCGTGACCCCCTACCCGAGATCCACTGGTTTTGACACCGACACCTACTTTCTAGAAACCGTGCGGGTTGTTTGAGTTCATCGCCCAGGGTGCTGTCTGAGTAACCGTTTGCAACAGAAAACCCCAATAAGAAGGGTAATTAGCCTATTATTATAATCCATGTACTAATCAAACTGATATTTCTTATAAAACATGCAACCTATTTCATATCCATATAAAAGCAACTAGGATTTCATAATTGAATTACATCAAATAGCTTCGGCACTCTGTTATGCCATTACACAATAGCACCAAGTTTCACATGCATCATCAAAAACCTTTGGAAAGTAGTATCATACACGGTAAATAGATAGATGAATCTCATCTGGGAAACTGCAGAAGTGGAAGGCAAATATTGAGCCTTTAGTGATGTTGAATGTCCTTGCAACTTTAGGCTAGTGGCTATGGATAATTGCCTGCCCAACCTTCGTCCTCTTCAGCAAGACTTCAATATTGTACCGTGGGTGTGGAATGAATACCTTGCTCACCTCTTGACCTTGCAGGTGGTTTGAGAGGTAATCATCGGTGAACTGCTTTGAAAAGTACTGAAAACAAAGCTATGCATAAATCGCTGTTGTAAATTTTGAAATGGCGGAAGGGGTAAAAACAAGGTAAAAGAGTTGGTACCATCCTATAGTTGACTGATGTATTCTTCATTGTGCAAACAAAGATCTTGCTGTTATTCATCACAAGTTTCTCCATCCTAACAATCTTTCTGAGTTTCTTGACATGACTGATATTCATGGACATCTCATTTCCCCATATGAAAAATGGGTCGAACAATGGGTCTAAGCCTCTAACAGCAGGACCTACATGTGCAAGACGAAATTGTGTGAAACCTAAATATTAGAATGATTCCTGCAGCTGCACAATAATGTGCTATTAGCCAAGGGACCCTGCTTGAACAAACCTCGATGGTAAACTGTAGTGTCTCCCATTGTTTCCCTGCAACACACATAAGGAAGATCTTGATCATGTTAACTGAGGGTTTCCATACTATTAGTAGAATATGTATTGAGTATAGCCAAATTCAATTGGTGTCACATGCATAACAATACAAAATTGTACCCACAGCAAGTGAAAATCAAATTGCAGAACTAAACCAGATACATAAATGGACAGCAGACCAAATGAACCAAAATAGTTAACTGAGGATGACATTGCAGAATAGAAACATGTACTAAAATATAAGACGATTAACAAAACAAAGAATGCTTGAGAACATTACTATGAAATGTAGCAATTGTTGGACCAAAGTGTTAACTGAACATTACATTTCAGAGGACCAAACTGTTAACTGAACATCAGATTGCATATTAACATTACAGAGGACAAATCACTAGAAGGCACTGGCGGTGGCCTCGAGAAAACATCACGAACTGTATTTTAAAGTAGACAACCGCACGGCGGTGTTGACGGTGGCCTCGAAGACGAGGTGCTCCTCCAAGATCTGGCGGCAGACACGCATGGCAGCCATAGTGACCTCGTTCGCGCGTGCGGCCGCATGCTACTCAGCTCCACGTTATACTGCATGTAAAATGACTGTGGGCGGCGCTTAACTGGAGGAGGGCGGCTGTGATTTTGGTGCAAGATGTCGCTCCGTCAGTCGGGGCATGTGGGCCGGTAAAGGAGGAGGATGGTGTGGGTGGGGTGTGGATTACCTGACCATATCGACAAAGCCGCGTAGCAAGAAGAAGGGTCAGCGGCGAGGAGGCCGTGCAGCAAGAAGAAGGGTCGCCGACGAGGAGGCGGCGCTACAAGAAGAAGGGTCGCCGGCAAGGAGGCGGCGCTACAAGAAGAAGGGTAGCCGGCGAGGAGGCGGCGCTGCAAGAAGAAGGGTCGCCGGCGAGGAGGCTGAGCTGCCAGTAAGCAACAATCAAGGTTTGAACTTGGAAAGCAAGGAGGAACAGTGGAAATGTGGCTTTTGGTAGGAGGGAGGGGGCGGGGAGATAGATATTCCCGCGGTGGCAAAGAAATTTCGCTTGGTGCCGTGAGAAACTGGCGCGCAAGTGTGGTTCAAGCGGGGGCGGTGGACTATAGATGACGAAGCTTCCTGCGTAAGCCAGACAAGACAGTGCGCCAAAATATTTTATATCGCATCCCACACGATTCTTTCTAGTAAACTGTTTGTGGTATACCGGATTTTTTCATTATGTTTTGAAAGACAAAATGGTGTTACGGAGGGAAAGGATGGTGTTTGAATTGCTAGAACATTTACGTACAGTGAACATGCAACTAGTACATGAGTGTCGTATTTAAATTTGGAATTATTCTGGGTTCGTTTGACATTTTTATGCATTAATTGAGTTACTGGGCATTTAATGTGCATAATTCAAATTTGAACTACAAGCACATGCTCTAATGCACCAATGTTTGCTTAAAAATCACATGTGTGTCTTCGGATGAATTTATAGGTCCCATGCAATAAATGGGAAAAAAATTAAAACATCTGGGTGTCGTGGCTCGGCCAGAATGATTGAGGAACTTAGTTTTTCAATTGCTATAAATCCAAAACATGGCTGAAAATCATGAAACTTGGCATGGTGTCATGACATGGCACCAACATGCTGCAATAAAGTTCTTGGCCGAATTGTTACAAGCTTTGGTGTAAGCTTCCTGCAAACTGGAGCTTCCCGCAAGAAGGCTCCTGGTTCCGAGAGGGAACGTGTCACCTTCGTGTGCGAAACGACAAACACACACTGCCTTCTTCCGCCTTAATTTTTGTACACTGGCAGATTAGACCAAATGGAAGTATTGTGCTAAATTTAGGAATTTTTTCGTGTTTGTTGGCCTTTTTTATACATAATTCAAATTTGAACTACAAGCACATGCTCCAATGCACCAATGTTATTGCAAACCGGAGCTTCCCTCAAGAAGACTCCTGGTTCCGAGAGGGAACGTGTCACCTCCGTGTGCGAAACGACATACGTAGACTGCCGTCTCCCGCCTTAAATTTTTTTATAAACGCAGATTAGACCAAATAGAAGTATCGTGCTAAATTTTGGAATTATTCCATGTTTGTTTGGCCTTTTTTATACATTAATTGAGTTTCTGTGCATTTAATATGTATAATTCAAATTTGAACTACAAGCACATGCTCCAATGCACCAAAGTTGTTTGAAAAATAACATGTGTGTCCTTGGGTGAATTTCTAGGTCCCATGCAAGAGATAGGAGTGAAATTCAAATATCTGTGGTTCGTGGCTCGGCCAGAATGATTGAGAAACTTGGTTTTTTAATTCCTGTAAATCCAAAACACGCCTGCAAATCATGAAACTTGGCATGGTGTCATGAAATGGCACCAACATGTTGCAGTAATTTTTTTGGCCGAATTGGGACAAGCTTTGGTGTAAGATTCTTGTAAACCGGAGCTTCCCTCAAGAAGGCTACTGGCTTCGAGACGGAACGTGTCACCTCCGTGTGCGAAACGACATACGTACACTGCCTTCTCCCGCCTGAATTTTTTACATAGCCAGATTAGACCAAATAGAAGTACCGTGTTAAATTACGGAATTATTCCGTGTTCATTGGCCTTTTTTTATACATTAATTGAGTTTCTAGGCATTTAATGTGCATAATTCAAATTTGAACTACAAGCACATGCTCCAGTGCACCAAAGTTGTTAGAAAAATCACATGTGTGTCCTTGGGTGAATTTCTAGGTCCCATGCACGAGATGGGAGTGAAACTCAAACATCTGGGCATCATGGCTCTGCCCGAAAGATTGAGAAACTTGGTTTTTTAATTCCAGTAAATCGAAAACATGCCTGAAAATCATGAAACTTGGCATGGTCTCATGACATGGCACCAACATGCTACGGTAATTTTTTTTGCCGAATTGGGACAAGCTTTGGTGTAAGCTTCTTGCAAACCGGAGCTTCCCTCAAGAAGGCTCCTGGTTCCGAGAGGGAACATGACACCTCCATGTGCGAAACGACATACGTAGACAGCCTTTTCCCGCCTTAATTTTCTTACACAGGCAGATTAGACCAAATAGAAGTACCATGCTAAATTTTGGAATTATGGCGTGTTCGTTTGGCCTTTTTATAAATTAATTGAGTTTCTGCGCATTTAATATGTATAATTCAAATTTGAACTGCAAGCACAGGCTCCAGTGCACCAAAGTTGTTTGAAAAATCACATGTGTGTCCTTGGGTGAATTTCTAGGTCCCATGCAAGAGATTGGAGAGAAACTCAAACATCTGGGCGTCATGGCTCGACCAGAAAGATTGAGAAACTTGGTTTTTTAATTCCTGTAATTCCAAAACACGCGTGAAAATCATGAGACTTGGCATGGTGTCATGACATGCCACAAACGTGTTGCGGTAAATTTTTTGGCCGAATTGGGACAAGCTTTGGTGTAAGCTTCTTGCAAACCGGAGCTTCGCTCAAGAAGGCTCATGGTTCCGACAGGGAACGGGTCACCTCCGTGTGCGAAACAACATACGTACACTGCCTTCTTCCGCCTTAGTTTTTTTACACAGCTAGATAAGACCAAATAGAAGTACCGTGCTAAATTTTGGAATTATTCTGGGTTTGTTTGCCCTTTTTTATAAATTAATTGAGTTACTGGGCATTTAATGTGCATAATTCAAATTTGAACTACAAGCACATGCTCCAGTGCACCAAAGTCTGCTGAAAAATCACATGTGTGCCTTCGGGTGAATTTATAGGTCCCACGCAAGAAATGGGAATAAAATTCAAACCTCTGGGTGTCGTGGCTCGGCCGAAATGATTGAGAAACTTGGTTTTTTAATTTCTTTAAATCCAAAACATGGCTGAAAATCATGAACCTTGGCATGGTGTCATGACATGGCACCAACATGCTGCAGTAAATTTTTTGGCCGAATTGGGACAAGCTTTGTTGTAAGCTTCTTGTAAACTAGAGCTTCCCTCAAGAAGGCTCCTGGTTCCGAGAGGGAACGTGTCACCTCCATGTGCGAAACGACATACGTACACTGCCTTCTTCCGCCTTAATTTTTTACACAACCAGATTAGACCAAACAGAAGTACCACTACTGGAATCGGCTTCTTTGCTATCCGCCATGGCAGATAGCAAATGCATGGATTACAGACGGCAAAACTTCTTTGCCGTCCGCATGCGGATGGCAAAATGTCCGGATGAACACCTGCGAGCAAAGGCCTTCTTTGCCGTCCGCTTCCTCCAAACGGACAGCAAAGGATTTTGTCGTCCGCCATCCGAGGCCAGCAGATGGCAAAGACAACGGAGGGCAGTGCGGTGGCATGAGAGCCGTTAGGGGGTTAACAACGCTCTTTGCCGTCTGCCAGCAGACGGCAAAGCGTCAAAGCTCTTTGCCGTTCCCTGACGGACGGCAAAGAGCTCAACTAGGTAGTACTGGGAAGCTGCCACGTGGCCAGCTATGCCGTCCGCTGGCAGACGACAAAGTGACCAAATAGGCAGCCAGTGTTCCCAGGTTTTACAGGTAGCTGCCACGTGTCCTCTTTGCCGTCTGCTAGCGGACGGCGAAGCTCTTTGCCGTCTACTAGCAGACAGCAAATAGGCTACATATCCCCTGTTTTTATTTGAATCCATTTAATTACACAGGAATTCACACATAGATATAGATATTTTTTTTCACATGCATAGTAGACATATGATGTATCCAACACATTGCTCCATCCATGACAACATACATCTATACCTACAAATAAAGCAAGGTGCGTTTCTCCAATTTTTTCATCCGTTCATTGTCGAAAAGTTTTTCTTTCTATCCGAGGTGGTAGTAAACTTTTATGCATCTATCTGCTAGAAAAAAAGATTAGTACAGAATTCCATCATTGGGCCACGCGCGCTGCGGCCCAACGATGCCAACCAATTTATTAATGCCCATAGAGTCAGGAAAGCCTTATTTGTCACATGGAGCGAAGAATAGTTGAAGTTTCGCATAGGGCGCCTATGACCGTGCCGGCACATTTCCCTTATTTTGTTGTTCTATTTCTATTTTTCTTTTTTTGTTCCTCTTTATTTCTCTTTTATATTTTTTCCTTTTTCCTTATTTTTAATTATTCTTTATGAAGTAAAAATTTACAAAAATATTCAGAATTTCAGTTTTTATTCAAATATTCAAATAATGGTCAGAATTCCAAAAAATTGCTTCTGTATTGAAAATGTTTGAAATTTCAAATTTTCCCGTTTCAAAATTTCCTCAATATTCAAAAAATGCTCTCCTTTTTTAAAATTATTTTGTCTTTTCCAAAAATTCTTCAAGATTCTTTTATTAAAATTACATTTTATAAAATGTTCCATATTTCAAACCATTCTTGTTTGAGTGAAATGTTGAAAACTCAAAAAGAAATTGCGTCTAAAACATTTCGTATTTTTTTGAATGTTCCCTCAGAAAAATCAAAAAATCAAAAATATTTTTGTTTTTCTAAAATTCAAATGTTTTCGAAATATTGTTTGTGAATTTAAAAAACTATTCATGTTTCTAATTTTTTCATGATTTTCTTAAGATGTTGGAATTTGCAAAAACAATGTTCGTATTTTTCTAAAATTGACCGGGATTTAAAAATTGTTAATGTTTCCAAGGATATTCACCAATTCATTTTTTAATGTTCAAAAAATCAAAAATATTCTTGATGTGAAACTACAATCTTTTTTAAAATATTTGCGCTGGCCATTAATTAGCGGTGCGCATTCGTTCCTTGCTGGTTGACTATAAATGAAAGAAATTGTGGACACGTGTCAATAAATTATGTTATTTGGCATTAGTTTGAGCAAAATTATGGGTACTTGATCTCTAAAATAATCGAAGAGAATAAACCCTAAAAAAAGGGACATTCATGCCTGATTATGCTCATGAAACAGGATTTATGTGCTGCAATTAATAATCCACCCGGTTACGTCATTGTAGCATAGAGTGGTCGAAGAAACCATGTCCCGAAGATCACCACGCAACCAACAAATGAGTAGGCAGGCACAAGCCCGAGATGAAGGCGAACCAGAGGAAAAAAAGGCATGAGTTGGGTGCTCGCCACCACACCGACCAACCCTATCACTATAAAGATTTTGCGTGTCAAACATGTCCAATGAGAACATCATATCTTCTTGCTCTATCGCATACCATTGTGGAGACCCTTTTTTGGATGACACATCAATTATTTTCCCCGTTGCTTCTTGCAAAAAAATATCCCTCCCGTTTCAACGCACAGGCATATGTGCTAGTACATAATAAAAGAAACAGAGTTTCATTCATACATGTTACAGTAACATCACAATGTTCATCCAACACATTGTTCCATGCATCCATATAACAAGTTCCACATTTTTCATCGATACAAACGAAAAAAAGAAAAGGGAAACAAGCACATGCAAGCTTCCATATAGTGAATTAAATCTGCAAAATGGGAAACAAGAAAGTTAGAAGAAGAAGACTAGAATCAGAAGAAGAAGAAGAAGAAAATGAAGAAGAAGAAGAAGTAAGCATACTTAGGTAAAATGGAGGTAACCTAGCTAATTGTGCCATTTTTGAGTGAACTAAGCATATTATGCCATTTTTACCTAACTAAGCATATTATGAGATATAACTAAGAGCTTACTTCATTTTGGAGAAGAAGAAGAAGAAGAAGAATAAGAAGAAGAAGAAGAAGAAGGACAAGAAGAAGAATACTAGATGATGAAGAAGAAGAAGATCTATTCCTTCTTTCCTTCCTCTTCCACTACAAAAAAAGACTCATCCATGACATTTTGGGCCGAACGAAATTTTTTTCTGTCATACATATGACACTTCTATGACGATAATTGTGACAAAACCCGGTATCATCATAGATGTGGTGGGCTCCTACTTCTATGACAGAAAATCATGACAGAAAATGGGCTTTTCTTCCTGGGCGGGTCGGAGACGCAACTGCATGACATTCTTTGGGCTGTCCATGACAGAAAAAACCATGGTAGAAGCGAGGGCGAGGAAAATTTCGGGGAGTTCCCGGTTACGGTGGGAGGTCGGGGGCCGAGCGATGCGCGTTTCTCTCGTACACGTACATGCGTGTGTGCGAGGCGTTGGCTCTAACTGAACCCGAGCGAGGCGTTGGGCTCTAACTGAACCCGAGCGATTGCACTGCAGGCTACGTGTTACTGAACCCGAGTGATCGATCGATGGTTGTTAACTAAGCCCGATCGAGCGATTCCTTCGCTACTGCTGCTAAATGAAGCCGATCGATGCTGCCTCTGGGATGAACAGTGAGCGTTGCGGGGGGGGGGGGTTGGATGAACAATGAACGGTGTGGTGGAGGGCTGGATGAACAGTAGACGGTGGAGGGGTGCCCGTGGAGGGGTGGTTGAATAGTGGCCGGTGGAGTAGTGCGCGGTGGAGGCTGGATGAACAGGAGCCCATGGAGGCTGGAAGAGGTCGACGGTAGCCCGTGGAGGCTGGAGGAGGTCGACGGTGGAGATGAATAGTATCCCGTGGAGTCCCGTTTTGCGGTACGACACACCCCCCCGATGAACAGGACCCCCATTTCGACCGTAGGAGGTCTGTTTCGTCCGTTTTGTGGTACGCCACACCCCTCCCGATCAACAGGACCCCCGTTTCGACCGTAGGAGGTCCGTTTCGTCCATTTTGCAGTACGCCACACCCCTCCCGATCAACGGGACGCCCGTTTCGACCATAGGAAGTCCGTTTCGTCCATTTCGTAGTCCACACACCTCCCAATCAACAGGACCCCTGTTTCGACCGTAGGAGGTCCGTTTCCTCCGTTTTGCGGTACGCCAGACACCTCCCGATCAACAGGACCCCGTTCTGAATGTAGGAGGTCTGTTTCCTCCGTTGTGCGGTACGCCAGGTCTCGTTTCCATCGCCTGTTCCGTCCAAGCCCTCCCAATGAACACGACCACGCATTTCGTTCCGACCCAGCCGGTTGGCTCCCACGCGTTCCGTTGCCTCCCGATGAACATGACCCATTCCGTTGCCTCCCCATGAACATGACGCATTCTTTTGCCTCCCCATGAACATGACACATTCCGTTGCCTCCCCATGAACACGACAACAACGCTGTTTCTCCGTTCCGACCCAGCCATGTACACGAGCCCTGGCCGTACGTATGCGCAAGTAGGCGTTCGAGACCCCACCCGTATGTACACATACGTGGCCGTATTTTCTTCCTTTCACCCTGGCCGTTGTACGTACGTGTACATGCTACATGCGCACCTCTACTACGACACGTACACGCCTCTACTATGACACGTGCGCGCCACTATATCCACCTATATATATGTACATACACGTTCGCGACCAGAATGACAACGCTACGTACGCTTCGACCAGGTGGGTCCCGACTGTCAGGCACTTCCTTGCCTACAAAGATGTAGCTGGTGGGTCCCAGCAGTCAGGGGGGCGAATCGTTTTTTTGCCTGGACACACTTCCTTGTGTGCGAAGATGTAGCTGGTAGGTCCCAGCAGTCTGGGGCAAATGGTTTTTTCGCGAAATACGGTGGACCGTCCGGTGGGTCCCCGCTGTTAGGTGGAGGAATAATTATTTGACACGTAATAAGGAGGCACTTCCTTGCTGCGGCCGTGGACCCAGCTGTCAGCCTCTCCATGTACAGCCAACGTCCGATAGAAGCCGTTCCTTGACCACGTTGACCACGCGGCACCGAGGGCACCAGGGCGGTGGACGACGGCAAGGCCTAGGAAGGGGACGACGCGGAGCTGGGGAAGACGGGGCAGTGGATGCCCACGCGTAGAGGAGTACGAGGGTTCACTGGTTCGCTGCGGTGTGAGGCTGCCGTTGCCGCAGAATAATAGGGGGTGTGGGTGAGTAGAGGGATGGCCTGGCCAGCGGTGGGAGTAGTAGGGGGCGGTGAGGCCTCCGCCGCATCGCAGCCGACCACAGGAGGCAGGAGCACGAGGCACGACCGGCGCTGGTTTGGGCGGCTGGAGCAAGAAGGCCAGAGGTTGAAGAAGCACTATGGCCGTTGGATGGACATCGTACGGTCACTGGAGCTAGAATCGTGCATATTGACTAAGTTGACAAAGCCCTCCGTCCCCGTCAACTTAGTAGGCCCTCAAGTCGGCCTGCCACTATACTGGGTCCCAGCTAACAGGGGGAGTATTCATTTTTTTGTGGGTAATAAGGAGGCACTTCCTTGTGTGCGAAGATATAGCTGGTGGGTCCGAGCAGGCAGCGGCCGTAATGTTTTTTTCGCGAAATACAGAGGCCCTTTCGGTGGGTCCCTGATGTCAGGTGGATGAATCATTATTTTGCGTGTAATAAGGAGGCATTTTCTTGCATGTGGCCGTGGACCCAGCTGTCGGCCTCTCCACGTACAATCCACTTTAGAGGCATGTCGGTCGTTGACCACGTTGACCAGGCCGCGCCGAGAGCACCAGGGCGGTGGACGACGGCGAGGCCTAGGAAGGGAACGACACGGAGGCAGGGAAGACTCGGCAGTTGTTTCCCACGCGGAGGGGAGTACGACTGTATGAGGGTTTACTGGTTCGTCTGCCGTCGCCGAAGAATAACAGCAGGTGTGGGTGAGTAGAGGGATGGCTAGGCCAGCGATGGGAGTACGGTGGGGCGGTGAGGCCTGCGCGGCAGCAGAGCCGGCCGTGGGGAGGAGGGAGCAGGCAGTCCCGCTGGCGCTTGTTTGAGCGGCTGGAGCAGGAAGAGCAGAGATTGAAGAAGCACGACGGCCGTTGGATGGCCATCCAACAGTCACTGCTTGTGCGTCAACCTTTTTTTAGGAAAGCCTCAAATCTGTGGAAAACAGCATACAACCCATCTGCCATTATTTCTAATAATTTACAGCCCATTTGCTAATTATTAAGGTTTTTTTGGAGCCCATATTCTTTTTGTTAGCATTACAGCCCATATTGTGGCCACGGTTAAAAAATTATACGAAATTTTGCATATTTCGGTGCGGTCCGAACTGTTTTTAATCCCGAAATTTCGACTCACATTCAAACTGATTTTAAAAATAAATGTATATCAATATAAAATCCAACAAATTCTCCACGCATAAAAATTAATGTAATTTAAAATCTCGAAATGAAAAAAAGATATTTGAAACTAATTGCCGGTTTGATGTGTTTTAAAAATGTACAACCCATTTCTCATTACTGATGGGCCATTTTCTCGGCCAGCCGAATGAAAGCTCTCCTCGTCTTGAAAGATTTGCAGCCCAACAGGCCTGACAAAGCGACTTACTTGGCAAATCACAAAAAAACTGGGCTGTGGCCGTGGACCCAGCTATCAGCCTCTCCACGTACAGTACTCTTCCGATGGAATGTCGTTGACCACGTTGACCACGCCGCGCCGAGAGCACCAAGGCGGTGGACGACGGCGAGGCCTAGGAAGGGGACGACACGGAGCCGGGGAAGACGCGGCAGTGGATGCCCACGCGGAGAGGAGTACGAGGGTTCACTGGTTCGGCTGCGGTGTGAGGCTGCCGTCGCCGCAGGGCCTGGCTAGCGGTGGGAGTAGTAGGGGGCGATGAGGCCTCAACGGCAGCACAGCCGGCCACTGGAGGCAGGAGCAGGCGGTCTCCCCGGCGCTGGTTTGGGCGGCTGGTGCAAGAAGAGCAGCGATTGAAGAAGCAGCAGGACCGTTCGATTCAAATCCAACGGTTACTGCTGCTAGAATCGTTTGTTGACTAAGTTGACAAGCCCTGCGTACGCGTCAACTTAGTAGGCCCACAGGTCAGCCTCCCAACCGGTGCGCCCCAGATGTCAGTGGGAGGAATCATTTTTTTCGCGTAATAAGGAGGCAGTTGATTGCGTGCGGCCAGGCCAGCGGAGGGAGTAGGGTGGGCCGGGGAAGCCTGCGCGGCATCACAGCGGGCCACAAGAGGAGGGAGCAGGCAGTCCCGCCGGCGCTAGTTTAGGCGGCTGGAGCAGGAAGATCAGAGATTGAAGAAGCACGTCGGCCGTTGGATGGACATCCAACAGTCACTGCTGCTAGAATCGTGTGTTCACTGACAAAGCCTTGCGTAAACAAGTCAGCCTCGAAATCTGTGGCGTGTACAACCCATTTGCTATTATTTTTATAATTTTTACTCATTTTCTAATTCATATGGAATTTATTGCAGCCCGTTTTCCATTTTTAGAATTGCTGGCCATTTTCTGGTCAGTACCAGGGTCAAAAAATTAACTAAATATGTGGGAAATTTTGAAAATTCGCAAATTTTTGCTGGGGAACGAAATATTCTTAATCCAAAAATTAATAGCCATACTAAAACAAATTTAAAAATAAATTAGTACTATGTCATGTTAAATCCAATGAAATACGTATAAGATATCAGTGAAGAACAAAAACAAAAAAAGAAACTTATATCCCATTTGCTATAATTTTTTTGGAATTTTCAACCCCTTTTGATATTACTTTTAACAGACATTGACCATACTCTTAAGCCAGGCCGGAATGCATCCCTCCTCGTCTTGAAAGATTTGCAGCCCAGTAATTCGGAGAAAACAAATAGGCCTAGCTTGGGTATTCTTCAAAAAGAAATACTGGGCTACCTATTTTCCCAAAGAACTGGTGCATGAGCATTTAGCTTTATTTATTTATTATTTACTTATTTATGTTTAGGGGACCATGAGCATGTACCTGGGCCGGATTCATGTGAGAGCCTCCCTTCTAGTTAATTATGGGCTTCTCTATTGGGCCTTCATCAGTGGGCTGCATGTTATCAACAAGTGGAAAATGTGTTCCGTACGAAAAATAGTATGCGCTACGTACGGTACGGGGCACTAAAGGATCGAACCGTGCAACGACTTCCAAAACATTGTGTTTGTCGTTCTAACAACACATTTATTCAACCAACAGACGAAATATACTACTGATTGTACATTGAAAACAGCAGCAGCAGCAACCAGGGCTGGGGGTGCAACAGAAGCAGTAAGCAGGCCAGAAGAGTGAAGACGCAGCTCTCTCTTCCAAACCAAACATCAGCCATCATTACAAAAGGGCTACCAAAAAAGAACAAGTGTATGCATCAAACTAAATAAAGATCCTACTACACCAAGTGTACGCATCTAACTAACTGGCTCAGTTAGACGTTACTATTTATTAAGCTGTGGAGATTGGCTGACGGCTTGAACCAGATGGGTGCCTGACGGGGGAAACTCCAGCCAGCAGGTCGAAGTCTGATACTTGCGACCCTCTCTCCTACTTTGGGCTGCAGAGCGTGGCGGCACATATCAGGGTATGGTGCATGCAGAGACGCATGGTACGCTGTGTACACACAGTTTTGCCTGATGAACGAAACCGCGCTGCCATCATGATCCTTGCCGTCGGTTATCTCCTGGTTAATCGGATAATTCAGTCCGACAAACAGAGAGCGTGTACCAAGGCTACTTACCAGCCTCCAGTCAAAAATTCCTGAAGGCCCAGAGAAGCTGGGATCCTGCTCAAAGACCTTGCAGTGACTGTGATTGTATTCCGTGAAACAACACGTCCGGTACGTGCGAACGATCATCAATCTTTCGCCGTCGTCTGATCGAGCCAGGAACCACCTGCAACTGCCATGCCGCTTTTCTTTGAAAGGTTCTGGGATTAGGAAGGGTAGGGACACCAGGCGGCCTACAACATCATATCAAGTTGGAGTCAAATAAAAAAGGGCTCTTGATTTAGTCAATCTTAAGAACAACATGTTATGAGCATGAATATTTTTCAGCAAATGTTGACAGTAATATAAGCAAGCCATCATGATATCATAGGAAAGTAACATACTGCTGTAACAGCCGTTTGTAGCGATGACTGGAGTAGGCCAGCAATACGTCCAGCCATAGAAGGAGTCGACAGCGTAAATGAAGCCCTTGTGTTCAATGGCATCAGAGAACCATGGAGGATGTATGATCCTGCGATGGACGTGCAGATTTATCCACTTACCGCAGTGACCTGTCAGATAGGCGAGACCGCGGTTGAAGAACGCAATTAGCCTGAAGTCTTTATAATTCGCAGATCTTGTGGGCACTTGGCAGATTACAACCTTGAGCAAATCAAACTTGGTATCATGTTGGCTACTGTAAGATTCCGAGTATTCTGGGCCGCGGTGCCAAAGCAGTGCAGTGTTAATCGAAGGAAGGGGGATCAATCGCCGGGTGTAGACCTCCACGAGCATCCAGCTGCCGCGACCGTCGACGAGCACCATCCAAGACGTGTTCATGCCGACCCAGTACATACCGTTAATGTAGTTGAGGCTGACGGGGATCGGATCGCAGTCAAGGGGGTTGATGCTCGCCACCCTATGATCGTTATGCTGCGTGACATGCTGTTTCTGAAGATCAGGCGGCATCAGCAAGCAAGGAGCTGGCTTAAAAAGCTCCGGCCTGAGGGCTTTGAGTAAACGGTACAGCCCCGACGAGCACGCGGCGAGCGGCATGGTACTGAGATTGTCCACACGCGAAACAATGAGCTTGATTACCTCTGTGGGGAGCGAATTCCAGCCACTCTTTCGGCGGACGCTGCTCGGTTCTGCCATTGTTAGTGCTTGGGTTTCGGATGAGGGGGGAGGCGCCTTAGCGGGGATGGAAGATTGGACGAGATTATGTGCGGACAAAGATGGAGAAGCGAATATGTGCTGCGGGAAGTGGACAGGTGATGATGACTACAGCATGCCGCTTGACTTACGAGACACATACCAGCAGCGTAGGGTCATGTCGATGCCAGACAACTTGCTTGAGTGATCACAGTACTGGTACTCCCTACAGTGCTATGCCCTAACTTGCTTGAGTAGAGTAGTAGAGTAGGACTCTGCTCTACTACTAGCACCGGAGGAGTAGTATATTCTAATCTAAAATAGTTACAAACTTCAATGCCCGAGCGTGGAACGACTACAAACCATGCTCAAAGACCGTGTCTACGTGGTGTTTGGACATGGGCGACAACCTCAACGCCAATGGTGCTGCTCCCGTTGCACCGTATGTGTTTCTGTCCTTCCTGTTCGAAATCGTGGTAGAATTCATGATTTATTTTGTGCTTATTCGGATTAAATCTCGTAGTAACTTGCTCATATATTCAACTGGCGCAACGTCCCATACAGCCACTCCCCTTTCATGGACGGCCTGGTCGATGCCTCCAAGGAGCCCTTCGTCCACTTCTATGAGTGCCCGATGCCGTTTTGTGGCTCGCCGATGGACATGGTGCATCACCTCACGGATGCGTGCCGCGGTCACTGCTGACCCTTGGCAGAGAACATCAAGTACGAGACGTGCTACCCGTTCACCATGCCGGAGTCGCTGGAGGATCACCGCCGCCTGCTAGTCTCGGAGGAGGACGACAGCATCTTCCTCTTGATCGTGGGCACCGGCGAGCCCCGCGCAGGCCGCCGCCCCGTATCTGTAATGTGCGTCAGGGGCGACGCCGCTGACGCGGACACTGACGTGTGGCCGATGTACGGGTGCATGGTTAGTGTTACTACCCCTCCGGGTCGCGTGGGCAGCGACACCGGCCTCATCGAACGGACTTGGACTCTGGGAGCTGGGACTATCCCGCCAATGTGGACTTGGAAAACCCATGGCATCCTTTACCCGCCGACGCGGTGCACGGGGACTCCAAGGAGGTTCACCTGGACATACGCATTATCAAGTTAAATGTTGATCATTAGTCTTCGCTCAATGTAATCCGCTGTCTAAGCATGTGGAGACTTCCATGCAGGATCTTGCTCTATTGGAGTATCGCGCATGAATAAAAGTGTATCCGTTTATGGTTTAGTCTAGAATCTTCCATGTATGAATTTTTACTACAGTACTGGTGAAAGACTTACGATGAACCATTTCTTACATCTCCTCTGCCCGCTTGCAAGTCATCCTGATTTAATCCCTCCGTCTAGGTGTATAAGGGCATGGTTAATATTACTTAATAGTATAGCCAACTGTTGACTATAAGAAAGTGCCATGTCATCTGTAGCCAACATGTATAACAATCGATACTCAAAAACTAATTCTTAAAGATCATTTCTTGCAAAGCACAATAAGTGTTATTTCTTCACAAGTTTTGGATGCAGGTTGAACAGTTGAACGCTTTTGTTTGCAAAAGATACCTTTTTATCTATTTCACCCGGATGTTTGTGAGCTCTAGAGATGAAATAATATCCGAAGAAACCTATCGATACCCGTTACACATGAGATGACCCCCACATCCTTTGTCAAAATAAACAACTCCCCGATCAATGCATTTCACTCTTCGGTGCAACGCACGGGCACCTTACTACTATAGATTAGTACGACCAAAAATTGAACTAACATTATATATAGTACGATAAATGCTGATGCATGTCACCTAAAATTATATCATTCAAAACTATGTTCAAATACGAATCCAACGATATAGTTTTTGTTGACATGCACTAACATTTTGTCAGTTAAATCTTCAGTCAAATTCAATGGGGGACTAATAAACCACGACCGATGTAGTACAAGTGTAGAGGGCGGCGCTGCACGGGAGTCTCACCTCTCACCCCGCTCGTGGCGCGGCAGTAAAGCCGTCATATCACAAAACCCAACCACTCCCAGTAATAAGTGGCCTGGTAAAATAAACGGACAAGCAACCATCACATCCCTCCGTCTTTTTTGCATTTCATCTCTCTGCATTTACTTTCTCCGGTTCATCTCGCACACTCGATCCCTAGCTACTACTCCTAGGGCCAGTTCTTTTGGCGGCTTCCCCAGCTTTTCCCACAAGACTAGTCACAGTGGAGAGTAACAATAAGGCGCCTCACTCATTTATTTGGGCTTCTAAACTACTACTCCGTCCTGGTTTATTCCTCACCATTGTAATTTGTGCTAAATTTTGACCAAAGATTTAACTGGTTTATTCCTCACCATTGTAATCCCTCCGTCTAGGTGTGTAAGTCATCTTACAAAAACCAAATAATCCCAAAACACTTAGGCGCGGTGCATTAACTTCTACCTCGTTTCTTGTTTCTTGACATATCAACCAATAAGAGATAAAGAGTGTGCATGCTTTTAATGACTTGAGATATCAAACACGACATGCAGTGGTTAGTTCATTGCATGCAATACTATTAATTAGCAAATAAACATTAACGTTTCTCGTTTTCTCCTCCTCCTTGGTCACGGTGCACAACCTAAGATGACTTACTCACCTAGACGGATGGAGTAGTGCATGTGACATGCACTAACATTTCATTAGTTAAATTTATGATCAAAATTTGACACAGATTACAATGGGGACCAATAAACCAGGACGGAGGTAGTAGTTATGGGATTACTAATCTAGAAGCCTAAAAGAACTGGCCCCTGGTACTCCTACTAGTAGTAGTACTCAAGTTGGAATTCCAATTGCACGACACAACTTGTTAGGCAAAAAATTCGATACAGGGTGTAGGAAGCGGTTTGGGAATTTGCATGCCTTTCCAACCAGTGAGATACTCCGTACAAAGTACGACAGAGAAATAACCACAGAGAAGGAAGCTAAAAGTAAACAATCAAACGAGCATTTTTGCATTTGTTTTGCATTGAATCGTTTCACAAGCTTGACTAGTGTTGTTTTTCTACTTTTACAAAAACCGCATCATAATGTTAAAACGTGCATTTGCACGTAGTAAGTCATAGTAGTACTCCCTCCGTCTAGGTGTATAAGTCTTCCCTCCTTCTTGGTCACGGTGCACAACCAAAGATGACATATTGACCTGGACGGAGGGAGTAGCATAGTCTGCAAGCATATATCGAGAGAGACGTGTAGTGCGATAGTATATAGTAAAGTTTGTGCTATATGCACGTACTTGCAAAATGCGAATGAATACACAAGGTTTCCAAACTTTCCCTTTTAGATACTTAATTAAGGACGCTAAAAATTCCTGAACGTTTGGGATTTATCATTTGCGTCCCAAAACTAATGAGATCGCCTTACGAAACAAAAATTATACTCCACCTAAAAGCCACGACGCTCGCAGAAGCTCTTGCGGCGCGCCACGAGTGCCCTGGTGCGCGGCCGTTTCCCAGCGCGACGACACAATGCCTCTTCCTCAGCCTCGCAACTCGCGAGGTGCTGATTGGCAGCTTGCCGGCAGGCGAGCGCCATCTCACCGGTGTGGTGATCCGGCGCCAACAAGTACTCCTCCTTGCTGGAAGCATGCACCCAGTCCATGTACCGCCAAGTGTAGATGTGGCGCTTGGGCCCGATTGCACTCAGCGCGTCGGCACAGGCGTCCTCCACCACCCTCACGGCCCTCGCACGAGCCTTCTGCCAAAGAGCCAATTGCCTAACTCTCTCGGACGCGACATAGGCCTCCCAGGCAGCATGTTCCACGGTGCACTTCTCTTCCTCGGCCTTCTTCTCCGCCTCTATTTTGGCACGCTTTGTTGGAGGCAAAGCCTCCCACAAGGCGACATCCATTTCTTTCCAAAGCTCCTCAAGGCTGGGGGGCTCGGCGGGCGGCGCGGTGTTCTCCTCGTAGCGGGGAGCCGATGCGTCCTCCCGCGTGTGTGCTGGCGATATTGGGAACGCCGACGCGTCCACTTCGACGCATTGTGGTGAGGAGCGGAACACGATGCGTCCTCCTCGACTAGTGGCAGCGAGGAACAGAACGGCGACGCGTCGCATCACGGCGAGGAGCGGAACGCCGACGCGTCCTCCTCGACTAGTGGCGGTGAGGAACGGAACGGCAACGCGTTGCGTAGCGGCGAGGAGCGGAACACCGACGCGTCCTCCTCTACTAGTGGCGGTGAGGAACGGAACGGCGACACATGACCGTCCGCGCGATGCAGCGAGGGGCTCCTAGGGCTTGGGAGGGGCGATGCCATGGTGGTCGACGTGAGAGGGAGGGGGAGGAGATAGCGATGAACGCGCGTGAACATGAGGGGGGGGGGGAGATAGCGATGTCGTGGGAGGCGCAATATTTATAGAGAGCAATGGCACACCTACGTAAGATATGGACTGAGCTGCACTGACTTAACTGCAGGTCCAGTTGCGTCACTGACATGTGGGCCAGACCCCTGTTGGGCCCAAATGTCAGTGACCCAATGCACCTGCAGTTAAGTAACAGCTACGTGGGCATATTTGTTGGAGTAAATTACGAGGGAGCAAAGGGGTGGAAATATTGCTGGTCACAATGGATTGGACGAGCGTGGGGGAGGAGAGTCATGCATGCAGATTTTTTCACACGGGCTTCCTGCAGGTATGGGGAACGGTGCATAATAAGCAATCTTGCATGCCGGGCTAGGTATAGTGTCAAGTTATTAAAAACATACACGCCCCACACATCTTCATATTTCAAGGTGCACTAAATTATTGCATGCGATGATTAAGGCTGGCCATAATGGTGGTATCTTAGCTGGTATCATGCACACGGGAATAGCAAACATGCTGATGTGGCAAAGAATTAAAGAAGAGGGGGGTTAGAGTAACTAGTGTTCATGCATGCATTGGTAAACACATTTTTTGTGAAGAACGACACACTAGTTGAGTACTTTTGCAGACTTCAAAAACTATTCCACCGCCTCTACTATCTTGCTAAGAGTAGGTGAAATTTTGAATCGAGCCCTTTAAACTAGAAGGGAGGTAGTGGTACTCTAATAGCTAACCTTGTTGTGATGACAAGATAGGACATGGCACGCACCTGGACGGAGGAACTAGTCTGCATTGTGCATTTAAGTTTTGTCTGAAGTCAATGTACCTCTACTTTCACCAGTCTTATAGAAAAATGTGTCAATATTCACAATGTCAAATCAATATATTTACACTCATTATAAAACGTAGTTTTCATACTCATTATAATCAGTATTGTAGATATTGATATTTTTAGTATAAATTTGGTCGTGGGATTTCATTGGTGCCTGTCAAAGCGTGGAGGAAGCGGAGCTTAGGGCTTGCATTGCCGGTCTCTACTTAGGTATTTCTCTTCATAATCCTGTAATTTTAGAGACTGATTGCGCTTTTGTGGTAGCATCTCTTGCATCGGGGGACTATGACAGGTCTGCTATGCGTGACCTTAAGATGAAAGCGTTGATCATCTCGAAATTGATCAACAATCTTCAATTGTCAAAGATTAGCCGTTCGACCAATAAGGTGGCACACTTAATCACTAAGTATAGCTTTAACAATAGATTAGATGGTATTCTTGTAAATAACGTACCGCCCTGTGTGGTGAATATTGTATCGAATGAGTATACTGGTGTGGCTGGTTAATTAATATAAGGTGGTGTTCAAAAAAAGTATAAATTTGGTCAAAAACTTTGCAAACGGTTGATGGGAGTAAAAAGGACCAGAGGGAGTATCATGCATGCGGAGTAGGCCAAAAAAATTTGCTCATTTATAGTCGGTCGAAGTCTCAAAGGGCGCGACCGTGCGAGGGAGGCGAAGGTCGTGGGAGGCGCGACGTTTGACGGAATTATGTGAAGTTACATCTACACGCCGGCATGGCGTGCGAATAGGCAGAAGCTATACCGCCAGGCCTATGATATGGGTCTAGTAGACATGACATCTAGTGGGTCCCGCATAGTTCTCGAGAACTCTTTGGGGGCTTGCAACCGTTTATCCACTGGGCAAGCCAGCAACCCCACGCCATTCGCACGCCCTACTCGTCCCTATCTTCTACCTTACAACAGTTCGCTCCGAGTCGCCCCGTCCTTTCACATTAGTTCGCTCCCAGTTTTTTTGTGTGGTACAACAGTTCAACTTCTCCTAACCATCCTCCAAAATCCATGGCCTCCCAAATCTCCATGGTCTCTGTTGAGTACCAGGTTAGAGCCATCACCGGCGATTAGTTCATCATCATCTACACATGTGGATCCGAGACGGTGAAAGCATGGCTTGCTCGCTTCCTACGCATGTTCAACAGTTCAACGGATGAGTGGGTCGCTGGGCTAGATGTTGAGTACACCACAGTCCTGGGACGAGAGAAGGATCTAAAGGACGAAGAGAGGAAGAAGCCCGCCGTGATCCAGGTTTGCGTACATAACGTTTGCTTGGTCTACCACATATGCCATGCCGACGTTGAGTGCCAGGATTTTAAGAACTTCCTCAAGGACAAAAGAGTGAAATTCGTTACTGTAGGCTTTAAGAACGACAGGGATGTCCTGCGTCGGATAGGTCTCGTTGTAGGCCAGCCCTTCGATCTCCAGAAGGCAAGCCTGGTGTCCTCCTCTCAACCTTCAATGCTGACCCTGGCAGCAGCCATGATTGATCCTTCGTACGCTAAACTGAAGAAACCTCATCACGAGTTTCATCATGCATGGGAGTCGAAGACATTAGATGAAGATCACATCCTGTACGCAGCAATGGATGCCTACCTTTGTTTAAATATCTACAAGGGTTGGATGAAGAAGCAGAGCCCAGTGTCCGGTTCAAGCAAAGAAGCGTCGGCGAAGAGGAAGAGGAAGAGGGACGAGGACGAAGTCGAGGACGTGGACTCGGACTCCGAGTAGGTGGCAGTGCCGTCGCTCATGCTGGTTCTACTGCAGTGTCAAGCGGACTAGTTGCTTAGTTTATTTTCAAGGGTGTGTTGTGCTGAGGCCCCAGCAGAACTATGTTTATGTTCTTTTCGTTATTTGAACTCTTTAGTACGTACAGTAGTACTAGTACTATGTCTTACTACTGTTCTTCTTGTAGTTGGTACTACTGCTCGTATCTTCGTGTTCCTACTGTACTTAATATGTTCGTACTAGTAGTATAATTTGGGTCAGTCGATTTGTGAAAGAAGTTCGACGGGGCGAAGGAAGAAGACGACAGAAGAGGTGGAAGAAGCCCTTCTAGCCATCCATGTTGCATCAAACGGCTCACATGAGTCGACTGACCCAAATTGCTCCTTCAGATTGTAGGATCCATGTGGCATTCAAGGTCTCGAAGGTAGATTCCGTGTCCGCACCTGGTTTGTGGGCTCAACGCGCACGCGACCGGCTTCTGTCACGATAGCCACCATGCGCGCCTCCTCTACGCGGGCAGAGACGACAATGACACACTAGTTCCTCCTCACCGGCGTGCTGGAGCACGCGCTCATCCTCCTCTTCGTATGCTGCGTGCATAGACGCATCTCCACCAGCTGCTCGTGTGCTTGGCAGCGCGGCGGCATCGCGAGGTGGGACTGCAGACGACGTGAGTGGGCGAGCCTTCGGCTTCATGGCACAGGGATGGCGGCGACACGGCGGTGATGGGCGAGAAATTGTTGGCCGGAGCAGGCGGGTACCGGCATGCGCAATGGCGGCGGCATATTGATGAATGCGTGTGTGGGAGCTTACTTTAGTTTTATATATAAGGTTGGTCAAACTTAAAAGAAAACCCTACTAGTACACGTAAACATTAGACTTAGGCAACGCTTTTATTAGTTAGTACCACAGCCACGATACGGAATCTTGTGCAAGCTCGTGAACTGCGGCCGCACGGTCGATCGAACGGTGCGTCACCGTGTCGCGCTCGAAGGACATGCACCGAACCTTTTTGTGTGTGTGAAAACAATCCTTGAATATTACTCAACTTTCTTGTCCTATGAAAGTTCTTGATGCTGCAATATTTCCATATATTTGAATTTAGCTCCAGTTCGTGTTTATTTGGATTTCGATGTTTTAGGTGCGCCCTAGTTTTTTTAATACTGATTTTGTGTGTGTGACTGAGAGAGAACGTGTGTATGTGTCCATATGTGTGTTGTGGCGGAAGGGCAATGTGGAGACGGTGTGCGTGTGATACAGACATAGAGAGGTGTGAATGTGCAAATGATCATGCATGAGTGAGACATAGACAAATGCCGATACGTTGTGTATACATGAGAGAACGTTCTTCTAGTTTACTTGTGTGTGTGTGTGAGGGAGATAGAGAGACAGAGAGAGGATCATCCGTAACACAACAACCATCTCTATCGATTCGTCCGTCCCACGCATGGTCGCATGCAATACATGCATCAACGTGCACATTTTGACACCCTCACCCGGCCCCTGCCCACCTCAAGGGCTGCACAATCTCTTCGTGAATACCCATTTCTCTCCTTAGGTTTGTTTTCTCTCAATATCTGACACACACACACAGAGAGAGAGAGAGAGAGACGCAGCATAACACACACACACACTCCCCCGAGCACACAATTCATCCCTATCCAAGGTTATACGGCAACCACTCTCGTTTGTGCTTCTTTGCACCCCAACATGCACAACAACTCAATCTTCAAAGAGGGCATCGAGCAGATCGAAGATGGAAACCACACCGCGCTAGAGAATGCGGGGTCAATTGGAAGCAGGGTGATGTGATGACGACTGACTGACTCCTCCCCCCACCCTCTCTCTCTCTCTTGCACAAAATTACCAATCCCTCTCTCCCCCGCACAAAATTGTCAATCCCTCAACCCATGAGATCCTTCCCCTCTCGTGCATGTTTTTCCAGCTCCCTCATCAAACATGTTGTCTCTTCTCCTTCCACATATACAGAATCTAGATGCACACGCATCTCATGTATATTACATGTATCCATCTTTCTCACAGACCTAACTTCTTCCTCTCTCTTTTTCTCTCTATCTATCTCTCTGTCTCGTTAGGTTTGTCTCCTACTCTCTCGTCACATACATACAATCTTTCCCGCCCTATCTGCTCCATCTTCAAAAGCTCTCTTTGCACGTTTCATTCACACATTGGGATATGTCAAAATGTTGCTTCTATAATGGCTGATGTAGAGTTATGGTTGTTTTTGTTGCATCCTACAAAGTAATAACTATGAAATGCATTTAGATTCTCATTTGACTGGGATTCTGTGAGTTTGAGCATGTTGTGAAGTACTATAGACCTTGTATACATCTTGGGATTCGACAATGATTGTAACTATTGAATTGTATAGACCATTACATTCCAAGTCAATAGCCTAATATATTTATTTCAAAATTTCGACAAATTATTAGTTCACTACAAACTAAGAAAACAAATGTGTACTCCCTCCGTTTTTATTTAAGTCCGCGTATTAGCATTGGTCAAAGTCAAGTTTTTAAACTCTCAGAAAGCTTATAACAAAAATATTAACATATACAATAACAAATAAATACCATTAGATTCATTATTGAATGTACTTTCACATCATACATATTTGTTATGGTAAATGTTTATATTTTTCTATAAACTTGGTCAAACTTTAGGAAGTTTGACTTCGGTCAAACCTAATATGCAGAGTTTACTACTATTACTCGCTAGTTGCTTAGCCGAATCACTCAGCACGCCACACGGGGAGTCCAGTGTCACAAAATTTTGAGCTCGGCGGGAAAATCTCCCGCGACCCTGATTCGAGCAGTGGGAAGTTACCATCATAGCCTTCGGAACAAGCCTATGGATGACGCTTGTTAGGGGGCTGTTTTCGTAACTTCAGGTTCACCCTACCCAGCCAACCCCACCCCGGCACCCAGAGTAGTACACCTGAATACTCCCCATTTTCTATCCCCACCACAAAATAGACTTCTCCACGGTGCCCCAGCCTTCGTGCTCCTCCCCTTTACATCGGCGCACTCGTCCACCGCAGCGCATCTGCCTCATCGACGACCTCGTACGTCACACTAGAGCCGGTCCACCGTCATCGTACACGGACCCTCTTCCCCGGCATCATCTTCCATGGTCTCGGATCTGCATCCCGGAAGCCGACGCCAAGCGCAGAAGTATCAGCGTCGTGGACAATGAACTGACTCCCGTTGCCGACCATGACTCACAGAGGCCGCCACGACCATCGTTCTCCTCCTCGATTGGTAATGTGTGTATTGAATCACTTAGAAGTACATGTGCAGTTCCAATTTTGTTCATACCTACCCTTGAAATTTCCTGGGTGCTATTGTTCCCGTAAAAGTAATTGGTTATAGCCTCCATTGTCCAACAGAATATCAGCTTGTAATTGTGCATCGCTCCTGTATCGCGCTGTGCTTGGGTAGGTTTTTCATCTGCAACCAGTAGTGTGGCAAATGATGGAAAGAGTTTTAGAACTAGCAAGATGCCCATGCGTTGGACGCATCAAGATCTGGAGAGGGGTATGGGTATCTTTTTGCAAAATTCCCATTTGTTTCCTTCCTATCTGTCAGATATAAATCGGACGGCCTATATTGCAAGAAAACAAAGTATAGAGAAAAAAGTAGACAATAAAGGAAGTAGAGATAAATATAAAATATTAAATAAATATAACAGTAGAGAAGAGAGTAGAGATAGCATGTTGAGATTTTTAAAGCGCCGTGCATTGCGATTCTGTTGGAGATGCTCTAACATGGCGAACGAGTGCTTTAATGTTGCCCACAAGATGCGCGAGTATTACTAGTAGTATATTTTTCTTGCCATGTTGAGATTTTAAAACCACGAGTGCGAACATGCAGAGGAGAAATGAAGACCAAACACGGGATATTCGGGACATCTTCAAGGAGCGTGGCAAGTTAAAGAGGAGCTACACCGAACCTGTAAAACGAGCTTTGGTAAGTAACACCCTTTCAATTACTTTCGTGTAGTCTCGTGTTCTTCGATGTCCATATGTTGTAGTTTCTGTTTCTCTTAAGTGTGGTGTTCTTCGATGCGTAATAAGAAGAGTCTTAATCATCCTAATGCTTTCATTTTTAGCTTGATGTAGGAAGTGGGTGTTCTCACCTTGTAGTCTGTTTTTATTTATTTTTCCTTTTAAATTCACTTCTTCGAGTTCTGTTTATCTTGCTTCTACTAAATGGATCTAGGTTGCCCTGAGTATTGATCTAGAAAAGAAGTAAATTCATGTCAGGATGCAGTTCCTGCGAGGAGGGAAGTATGGTTAACCTCGAGATCATGTTTCCAAAATGAGGCTGGATTACACAGAAGGTGCCAGTTCCCTAATGATGCTGGATTAGACACAAGGTGCAAATTGCCAGATGATGCTGGATTACACACAAGCCAGGTGGAGTTGTCAGCTGTTCGTGTCCTCGTGGCATTAGTAAAGGCTGAAAGAAAGCGTACAACAGCCCTTGAGAATGTAGCTGAGTTCCTGAAGAAGCGAAAGGAGCAATCAGATGCTCTCTTCACTCAAGCCAAGAAGAGATGGAAGAAGCCAGAAATAGGCTAGCAGAGGCAGAGCAGGCTAGGCGTCTCCTGCTATCTAAAACTATTGTCAATACAAAATTTCCTTCATAATAGCTAGGTTCAAATGTTTATCCAGTCAGCATGCCTGTTGTGATGTCCATGCATCTACTAATGTGGCACAAAATGTATTTTTCTGGGTCATGTAATAACAACAATTACTTTCCAAACAATAACAGACGAAGTATTGGACATGGTATAGTTCACGCGAAGCCCGACATTCCAAGTTCAACTTCCACATCAAACTCATGTTCACAGATATCTGCACATTCATACATAATGTCCACAACCATGATTCACTTCAAAGCCAACACAAATGTGAGGAGAGTTATAAATTAAGAAAACTAGTCGTCAACCCGTGCACTCACATGGGCTAGCTATATATACATTTGTATTTATGTTTTTACAACTATTTGTGTGAAATCAGATATATTATGACCATAGTTCAAAAAAGGAGATATATTATGAACAACATATATAAATGTACTTTTGTGATAGAAACCCTTAATTTACACATTTCCATGGATATATAAGTAAAAGAAGTAACACTCATTTATTTTATTTTTTATTCTTATCATAAATGTTAATATATGTGTACTTATTGAGTCTTGAATAACAAAAGGACAAAATATCAGTAATAAGACTATACTGTAAAGCTAAAGCTTTGTAAATAAAATAATGCAACAAACATGCAAAAGAAAGCTTGGAGTGATTGGTTATAATTAGTAAGCTGTCTATTTCTAATAATATAGTTTAATATGTGGAACAACCCTGGGGCCGGGAGGTGTCGTAATTGTAGGTCAATCTTTGACGGAAAGAGAAGTAGGTTATCTCTTTGGCAGAGAAAGAGAAGTGCCTCTAGCTGATACGTATGTGTTGCTTATATGCTGTCCTATCGGAGGAATAGACATAAAGAGACATATTCATTTGTTTGTCTAGACAAAATAAGCCTATTCTATCGTGCGAGAAGAGTGGAGGATATGAAGCTTGGTCTCAGAAAAGCATGGCTGCAACTAAACATAGGCACACTGTTATAAAACCGTCATAGCTGTGTAATATCAAACTTGTAGTAGCTGCATATTTCATTTCTAATATTGGAGATGTTGATGCCCTAAAGACATGAAAACTGAGTAGTCCATCATAGTATCCTATCTAAAATATAAAATCTGTAGAACATAACTTCTGCCTTGTTCTTCTCCGTGGGAATACTACAGAATAGTATGCAAGAAAGCACATTGTCAAGATAATTGTAGTCATTCTGTCTACCAAGACAAAATTCTATATCGAGATAGAACATATATTAAAATCTGTATTGACCAACGATATTTAGATCGCAATTCTGGACTTGCGATGGGAGCTTACTATAGTTCCCAAGAAAGGTATAGATATAAATGATCAAAATAATGAGACCAAGTTTGGTTTATATGTAAAAAGCTTAATAAGATCATATGGTATAGGTAAAGGTAAGCATTCTGATTTTTAAATTTAGAGCATGGAAATATGGATGTACGTACAATTAACATTATATCTTTAATAGTTTGTTCTAAGGAAATATGGTATGTACCCATCTGATCTTATAAGTTTGTACTACAGAATTTGAGGGTTCATATCGATCGACTAAGGTGGTACAAAAGTATGTATCATATTTTTTTTCATAACCTTGATTCTGAACAACAAAGTAGTTTGAGAATGTATATAATCAATGTATTCCCCTATAATCCGTTCCATGATGGATTTCATTCTTCCTGGCAACAGAGGGCACAATCAACTTAAATGTAATTGTTCTGTACAAATAATCAAAATCCTGAAGATAACTGAAGTTCCAAGAACACATAGATTTCTCTGCTTATAGAAGGTAGTCACGTGATATGAATTAGGAAGAAAAACTGTCTTTCATAGATTAAGGAAAGTGTTTTTTATCAGTTGTAGTTTGTTCCTATATTAGAAAGATGTTAGGCAGTCAGGTAGGTGCAGAAACAAACCACTGGTGGAAAAAGGGCCTTTGGTCGCGGTTCGCAACTGCCATTAGTCGCGGTTGCGCAACCGCGACCGAACGGGCGCGACTAAAGGCCCCCCCCTTTAGTCGCGGTTGCTTAAGAACCGCGACTAAAGGCCCGTCCACGTGGGCGCCAGGTGGCCGTCGGGGCGGAGGACCTTTAGTCGCGGTTCTTCTGGCCAACCGCGACTAAAGGCCGCCGCAGGTTTAGGGTTTTAGCCCCCCCCCTTAAACCTGTTTTCTGTTTAATTTGTATTGTTTTATTTCTTTTGTGCTTTATTTTAATTTTGAAGGAGTTTCATATATTCTACGGTACTACATACATGCATATGAATGTACAATTTCAAATAAATTTGAAATTAGAACCAAAAAGAATTCAAGAGGAATATACAATATATATTCAATATCATCGGATGACCATATACAATTTT